>NC_049169.1:177536544-177676544 GCF_009769625.2 Cygnus olor
GCAGGGGTCTTCCACAGGCCGCAGTCTCTGTCGGTGCAGGTCCACCTGCTCCAACATGGTCTCCTCCATGGGCTGCAGCGTGGAACCGTGCTCCACCGTGGTACTCCATGGGCTGCAGGGGGACAGCCTGCTTCACCATGGTCCTCACCACAGGCTGCAGGGGACTTCTGCTCTGGCGCCTGGAGCACCTCTCCCCCTCCTTCTTCACTGACCTTGGTGCCTGCAAGGCTGTTCCTCACTCCTCTCACTCTCCCAGCTGCTGTGTGGCGCAGCGTGTTTTTTTTTTTTTCCCTGTCTTAAATCTGCTCTCACAGAGGCGCAAACAACATCACTTATTGGCTCAGCTCTGGTCAGCAGTGGGGCCCTTACCAAACATGGGGCAGCTTCTGGATTCTTCTCACAGAAGCCACCCCTATGGCCCCCTGCTACCAAAACCTTGCCACATAAACCCACTACAGGCAGTTATGAGGATTTACTGCTTTTACTCTTTTTTTAACTGTTTTATTAAACAGGAAAATAACATTGCCATCCATCATGCGGTTACAATAGTTGAAAGTGTGTTTTTTTTGTGTGTGTGGTCAGGGCCATCTATTTTAAAATATTGTGCTGATTATATGTAACCCATGTCAATTTGAAATAGTTAAATTACTTCAGTTAGCTTTGCTCTCTTGGCAAAGGGAACATTTCTTAATGCAAGTTGTTTTCTTGTATCTAAGAAGCTGTCCTCGATCTTGTGCCATCCTTGAGGTACTAGGTAGCTTTAGACTGATTTGTTTGTAGTGCCAATATATTACAATTGAGTAGCATAGTGAACAGGAAGCAAGTTTTATTTGTGCAGAGGACTTGCCTTTTCCCTCAATATTTTCGAGGCCATTTGCAATATTCAAGGGATACTGGTGCTTGAGACTCCTTTAGCTAACATTTTCTAAATTACCTTCATAATAAACTTACAATTTCCATTAATGGTAGTTTGAAATTTGTGGAAGACAGGCTCAGACTTCTCAGAAAACAACCCAGTACAATCTGCAGCAGTCCGGTTCAATTTAACTTGCTTTGCTTTACTTCTCTCGGAGGGGGGGAAAAAGACATTTTTTGTAGGAGCTCTGTTGGCAAGGTCCATGCTCTCTGGGTCTCAGGTCAATATAAAAATTGTGCTTCTGCACCCCACAGAGGATTAAGCTAACTGTAAGCAAGGGAGCAAGACAGCTTGGAAAGAAGCTTTATTTGAATGGAAGCAAGAAGGAAAGTTTGTATCATCTGCTTTGCATGTCTAATGTTGGCAGCTTAAGGTTAGAAATAGGAGAAAGCTCAAGACTATTGTTTAGTTAACATACAGGTATAGGCATAGGCTTTTCCAGAGGATGAATCAGTGCATCCAGATGAGGTTATACTTCAGAGCAGACGTCTCTGGCCTTTGGCTGTATACGCATAATACAGAATCTTAAAGCAGATGAAACTGAGTATATATGATGCTGTATATAGGGTGTGTGTGAATATTTATCTGTATATATAACTGAAAGCTTTTCTTTCTGGTACTACTTATGCTGGTTTATTTTGAAGAGCAGCATGAAGCATTATAGAAGCATTATAATGCCTTTTTCTGTTTATTGCTTGTTCTGTCATTGCAGATCTTTATCTTCAAGACTTATTTTGTTGTAAGATGCTGAACTAAAGGTCACATTACAAAAAAAAAAGCCAACAACAAAACACCACAACCTTCGTATGTTGCTGTACATAACCATACGATCATAATCTCCTGGTTAAATACAATGTAATTTCAGACCAAGTTTGACCTCTGTAAAATAGATTAATGCATCTAATCAGAATAGTACTGTGCGTGAGGTCATTCTGTTAGGTTGAAAATACTTTTTCCTTTAGTCTGAGAACTGGGATAGCTTTTATTTCCACTTCTGCTAAGCAGCTAAAACCTTCAAAGAAAGAGCCCGAGTGCAAAGCATTGATACCAATGGATTGTGTTAAATCTCTTTTCTATATATGTAATTAAGAAACAAAATCAATATTAATTTTTACTGTGGTACTCTTAGTACAGTAGCTTGAAAAATGTTCTTTTGACCAGATTTGCATTTTCCATGCAAATCAAACCGGTAATTGCAGAGTCTTGGTAACTGCCTTTAGTGCTTTTTTTTTTTTAATTGTGCATTTTAATAGGTTGGCTTGCAGTTCTAGGACCAATTTGGTTTATTTGGAAGCTTCTGCTCTTCAATTTTCTTTATTTTTTCCCCTCAGTTAGGGTGTGTTCATATTGCAAGCTTGCTAACCTGCTGTTACTATGTGGAAATAAGTATCTAAGCAGGCACACAGGGAAGCAAAAACACTGATAGGTGATGCTGTTACTGACGGCTTCGTGAAAGAAATCAGTATCTGGCTCTTGAAATGTTCCTTTCCACCATTTCTTGTTTTAAATTTGATTATTTGCTGTGAGTGGGATGAGTGGGAAGAAAGAGTTTTAGCAGGTTCACAAAATTGAGCTGGAAGAAAGCATCTTCCAGCAGTTTCCTGGAATTGCAATGTGACTGGTCATATCATCTACAGTAGATAATTCATACTTTTTACAACATGCTGGTGGTCTCAGTCTTATCCCTGGAAGACTTCCAGACATGCTTAAGGGGAGGTATGAAACTGGGAAGCAGGAGATTTAATCCTATGAGTAACACAATCTTGTACATGAGCACAGGGCTAGCAAATTGTTAACTGTAGCATCTAAAATACACCAATGTAAAGACACTGTAAATTTTTTCAGTTCTTTGCATTGACTTGAATGTAGTCGTGGAATAAATGCAGTATGCTTGTGAACTGTGAGTGAAGTAATCTTTTCAGTCTTAGTTTTATTGATTTATAAAACAAAAATAAAAATTTAGCTTAAAGACCAGTATTCAGAATTCATTTTTTTTAAAAACATTTTTTTGATTTATTCTAAGAATTCCTTCTCATCCAGCTGTTGGAGATCACTGCTGGGCTTTTGGAATGAGACAGAAGGATTTAATTTCTGCAGTTTTCTTCACAATATATAATATCAGGAACTTTTAGCTAGCCTTTAAACAAATATTATATTTGTAATCCATATTCCTATGAGTAATAGCACTGAATTTTTTGAGCTTGTATAAATGACAAACAGTGTGCTTAGGCCTGAGGACAGAATTACTGTTAGCACTGATCTGGAAAGTTAATGAGTACAAAATTAATACTTTCAGCTGTGTACAGAAACTTACCAGTTTTGCATTGGTATGCAAATTGCTGTTCTGAAGTTCCAGCAAACCTGTTTAGGAAGTTTCAGTGCTCTTGTGTTAAATGTCTTGTCAAAACAGCTCTGAGGAAAGCAAAGGTTCTAGTCTGAGCTATTGTTCTTTTCTAGTTCAGCTGTGTTCTCTTCTTCTCCTGGCAGTAATGGTAACAGCAGTAGCTGGAGCAGTCTTGGTTTAGAAGGAGATATGTATGACGAGAATTTATCCTTTCCAACATCAGACAGGTTGGTTGAGTTGAGAAACATAAACCAGATGGGTTCCTCATAATTAATGCATGTAATCATCATTTTTGGAAAATAAGAATATGGCACATTTTTTAATGCTTGTACATTATTTACTCTCCTCTCACTTAATCACTATATGATTTTTTTCATTAATCCATACTGAATGGTTAAATTTTCCTGTGCAAAACTGATGAATGTGTTCTGCTTGCAAAATGAAAGGTCCCATTTATGCATGTTTTTGCTTGCGGTTTTACAAATTTTTAGATTTACTTTTTCATGCAAACTAGAGCTTGCTTCCTACAGGATTTCTGTTTTTCCTTTACCTTGTGGAAACTTTCAAAATTGCTTGGTGAATGATTTTTGTAGAACACTTACCATGCAGCAGCTTTGAATAACCTATAGCTGTTCATACCTGTGATAGAAGATGGCTCAACTTTTTTGCATATGAAGCAAAACTAAACTGTCCTACTTAATTAAAATCAACAAGTTTTCATCTTATTTTAAAAGGTCTCTTCTCATGTTTCTCCTTTCCTCTTTTCCCCTAAGAGCAAATCTCATGAACTTGATGACAAATCTATTTCCAACATGAAATGGTGTGAGAAGCAAAGCTTCTTTTCATCGTCATTTCTTAATTCTTCTATGATCTTCCTGTCCTTTACTGTTTAACCTTCATTACAATCTTAAGATTGACTATATTTATTGTGCATATATTAATATTTTTGTTATATTTTAAAAATACAGTGATGGAACGGACGATAAGGATGAAGACACCAAGGATGCTGTAGAAGGTAATGTCAATTCCAACATACACTGCTGTTCTTAGCCTGTGCACTTGACATCAGTTATTTTTGTTTATTCTTTGCTTTTGTAATCTTTAAAACAAAATTACAACCCTGTTATCCATATTGATCGTATTACATCTCAGTCAAGCGTTGGAATATATTCGTAGACTAATACTCCGCAAACACTTGTTAACGCACTTGTTAATTCAGCCTTTGAGAAATGCTAGTCTCTCATTTTCAGATAACACATATTTAATGTATGGTAGTGAACATTGATTGCTTTCTTGAAAGTGTAAATTTATATGCATAGCATATCTTCTTTGTGAAATATATGATAAGGAGTGATGGCAATGCATCTGCACGACTGTTTGAAACATTGAAAAAGTCGTTCAAACTGACCATATTAAGCTTTGAAAAATGTTTATGAGAAACAATGTAAAAAACTAGGCATTCTAGCAAATGTATTGAATCTTTTTCTTAGTGAAATACAAAATAGGGTCTGTCCGGACTCCTGTTACAGCTTCTTTGTTCTTAGAGAACTTTGCACTGGTTCCAGTCTCAGATTAAGTGCAAAAGGTTGTTAACTCAAGTGAATACACAGTGCCTTCTGTGTTTTGGTTTCTCAGTATGAGGCTGATGTTAAAGTAAATTATTACAGAGGTTTTCATTGTTTTTGGTATAGTCGGAGGATGAAATGGTTTCAAGAAACTTCTGCCACCTGTTTACAGAGGTTGTTGAGTCACATTGCATGTCTTCAAATGATTATGACATAAGCAGAAAGGTGTGTGATTATATGTGTATTTTAAGCTTCTGGAAGACTGTACTGATTTAAACCATGTTTCTTGACTTTTTTTTCTGTAAATTAGATCTTCCTGTGAGGTACTAAGGAGATTTAACTGAATCATTGAGTGTCACTATCCTCAAAAATTAATTACAATTAATATTTTCTGTTCTGTAGGTTTCATCTAGGCTGTCAGTATACTATTGCTTTTTTTTGTTCCTGACTAATTAAAAAAAAAAAAAGCATCTCAAATGATCAAATTGCTTGGGTAAAATAGGGCTTGATATCTAATCATGTCAATACCTAGAAGGTCTGGCTTTGTCAGAGCTGACTGTATCTTGTTTCTCAAATGATTTGACACAAAGTCTTGTCATTCTCAAATGTACGTTTATTTTATAAAACTAAGAAACATGTCAAAATTTCCTAGTGATGTGTTACTGCAGTGCTTCCCATGGAGTAAGTATCACTAATTTTTTTTTAAGTGTTTCTTTCTCCTATAAATGTATTAGATTTTGGGACTCCTAGACAAATGCTTTGTTATTCACCAAAAACACAGTTATGTTGACAGTTACTTTGCTTAACTTCCCTGGTTAGGAGTGAATACCGTATGTACTTCAACGGTATGAACTTGGTTGAAACAGTTAGAACAGCACTATAGTTTGGAAAAACTCAGGCAATCTGATTAGCTTTATACAGGAAGGAGTTGTGAAATGCAAACTAGAAAATTTATTAGATGAAGGCAGAGCAAAAACAGCAGCTGGAAAACTGAAATAACTGAAGGATGTGAGACTACTACTGTTCAGTTTGAAAGGCTGTATTAAATTCAGTTCCTTGTCATTTGGAACATGCATTAAAGCTTAGATTCCTTTTAATACTCATATGTTTGTATTCAGTTGTAAAATTTTGCCCTTCATACTGTCTGTCTGTATTAATGTATTTCAGATAATAGTCTAATCAATGAACTACAGAGACTTTTTGAAACAATTTGAACCTGTAGATTTAATGACTTTATTTTTAATGTTAGGTTTGGAGCAAGTAAAAAAGACTTTAGCCATAGTAAATATTGATCTGGAACCAAATCTAGTGGACCCCCAGCTCAGAGCAACACTCCAGTGGCTGGCAGCTTCTGAAACAGACGTGTCCGATATTCACTTTCATGACACTGCTGCAGGAGAATTTGTCCTTGTAAGTACTTTGGTTTGGTGGACACTGGGGGAGAGGTGGTGAAAGCAGGATTTGCTTCGTTTTTATTTGCTACATCAGTCATTGAGCTTTTCCAATCAAAAACAACAAGGCATTTGCTGGTGAGGAAAATCATTATTTAAATCCTGATAGGTCAAAGTGGAACAGGCTGTTTAGTCTGTGCATGTACCGTAAATAAAACAGCATTAATCAAAGCTGAGTTATCTTGTTTCACAAGTTGTTTTCCTTGGCTTACTCTGAGGAAGGTACAATTAGAGCATTTTAGTTCACTCAAAAATGTACTTTTTCAAGCACTTTTTTAAACTTAGCGTGTAAATGACTATAAATTGAAACTTCTAATTTGAAACTTCTCATTTCTGAGAATTTGCTTATGCAAATAGATCTGTAATGTTATGTTCTGATGTGCTGTCTCAGGTTTTATGCCAGCAAATGCACATTTTCTTACCAGAATGAAATTTAGATTCTAATTAAGTACTATGTATGTTTTTATTCTGGAAGCAGGTGCAATCAAAGCTATTAAGAAGGCTCAGTAAGACTGTTTCATTTTAGGTGCCTTTGTTTTGGTTTTAGAGATTGAATTTTATGTGACCAAAGAGAAAGCTGAAGGTAAAAGAATTAGAGAAGCTTCAGGAATTTGCATTTCGTAGGAAAAGGCCAAAATTTTGGCATACCTACTGACCTGAGAATATTTCCATCAGAAGTGTGATAGAAACTTTGTATTCCTATGGATCATAAAATTTATTCCTTCATGTGATAACAAACCAAACTGTGCATGATAATCCAGCATTTGCTACGTATTACCTATTTTTTTAATCTTCTACCAAGGAATTAATTCAACTTTGCCCAGCTACTGAAAGGCTAACTAAACAGCATTAGAGACAACACCTGCATGAGGTTGATAGGAATGATAACTTACCAACTGTTTTTATTTTGTGACCTGGTACTGTGTGGAAAAGTTAACATGATGCCATTAGTAGGTATTTAATAATTTTTTCCTAAGACTGGCTTCTCCCTTTCTAGCTGTAGAAAGTCCAGAAAATAATGCTGGCTTTCTTTTTTGTGTATGTAACTGTGTGGTATATGCATGTGATCCTGGGAGTGCTAAGGCACAGAACCACATCAGGGCTGAGGTTGTCAGGGACTTCTGGAGGCTTTCTGGTCCGACTTCCCCTCTGCTCAAGCAGGGACACCCAGAGCAGGGTACACAGGACCACATCCAGGTGGCTTTTGAAGATCTCCAAGGAGGGAGGCTCTACAACCTCTCTGGGCAACCTGTGCAAGTGCTCTGTCACCTGCACAGCACAGAAGTGCTTCGTGATGTTCAGAGGGAACCTGCTGTCTGCCAGTTTTGTGCTTGTTGCCTCTTGTCCTGCCACTGGGCACCACTGAAAAGAGCCTGGAGGTGGCCCCTTTGCACCCTCCATTCAGGGATTTATAGATCCACCCCCAGTCCTGTCTTTTCCAGGCTGAATGGTCCCAACTCCCTCAGCCTGTCCTCACAGAAGAGATACTCCAGCCCTTTACTCATCTTGGTGGCTGTTGAACTTCTTACAGAATGTCTATGTATCTGTATCTTAGTGGGTGGGCTGGAACTTGCAGGGGGGCCCTCACCAGTGGTGAATAGAGGGGAATGTTCACCTCTCTCGACCTGCTGGCAATAATTAGCCTAAGTCAGCCCAGGATGCCATCAGCCTTCTTTGTAGCAAGGGCTCATTGCTGGCTCACGCTGAGCTTGGTGTCCACCAGGGACCCCCACCCAGGTCCTTCGCTGCAGAGCTGCTTCCCAGCTGGGTGGCTCCCAGCCTGTCCTGGTGCCTGGGTTGTTCCTCCCCAGCTGCAGGGCTCTGCACTTCTCCTTGCTGATCTTCATGAGGTTCTAATCTGCCCAACTTTTGTATTCTTATTTAAAATAACCCAGAAATCTGGGAAATATTTTTGGGCAAGGTGAAATACGTCCCCTATGCTCCTTTTCTGGAGGTTGGCATGTTTGGCTTAGAACTATTTCTAATTCTTCTGCAAGCTCTTAGCATTGTAACTTTGTAATCTGCCAAGTCACTATTTGAACTAACCTCTAAAAACACCTAGGAAAGATACTACTAGTAGCTTGTTGTGTATCTGGAAACCATTCTAGCTACCCTAATAAGAGAATATACTGAAAAGAGCGCTCTGGAAAATAAGCATCTGCTGTGTGTATACTACTTTAAAAATAATAATAATAAAAAAAAAGTAATATTCTGTTACCTGACACAAGTAATAAAATGATACTGAATTAACCCTTAAAAAATAAAAACATAGGATCTTCAGACAGGCAATAGTGCAATCCTGAAAATGTTTGTTTTTTTAATAATTGATTCACTTGGTTTTACATATTAATTTTTAGTTCTCTAACTGCAGTTATGTAAAAATGAATTGAAATACTGATTTTCCTTTTTGGGGCAGAGAAAGGTTACCTGGCTTTTATTCTGTCCCATTTCCCAGTTGTAATGTGTATCACAGTCTGTCTACAGACTTGTTTATGTCTGGGCTGAATTGCCAAACCCCAGAACACCTCCTGTTATTGTCAGTCAGGCTCAGCATCTTTCACTGTTTTGTAGGGTTTGAAGGAAAGTACAGAATTCTCAGAGCACTGTCTCTGAATAGTCTGTTATAGGAAAGAGTAGGATGCATACAACATCACTTGATCAGTTTTTGAAATTAAAGTGTATTTAAAAGATTTGTCAGCTTATAAATTTGAATAATGAAAACTTTCTGAAAGGGCGCTTGTAACTTTAATAAGAAGGTCCTTTAGAAAGGTCTCTCTGTTCTTTCAGGATTATAATAATAAAAATGAGATATTTAGCAGTACAATATAAGAAGTCTTATAGTTAGTCCCAGGCTGATCCTGGTGATCTTTGACCCAAATTGAGGTTCTTAAATTAGTAGTCATTCTCAGTTCTGTCACTAGTAAAGCTAGACAGGCACCTCCAGAGGGCACTGCAGCACAGCAGAAAACTAAACTGACCTCTACATACAATCTCTTTCCCAGCTATGGGGTTTTTTGATCATCTCATAGCTGTTTTGGTAAGGTACCTCAGTTATATAAGGAATGAACCTGGACTTTTTAGATCACATTGAAAACAATTTTCACCATAAACAGTTGAGGGATTCTGGAAGGGAAGAAAGCCATACGTTTGATTAGAGCAGGATAATGAGCCACTGATGTGATGTGGCTGTGTGAAAGATAAAAGTACTACTAGTATATATCAGGCAAGGTATTACTAGCTGAAACGGGATATGAACTCTTAAGGGTTCATATTATGCTCAATAAGGCAGAAAAGTTAATTACCTGTGTGTGAAACAAAATACTTTGGTTAGGAGCTAGCACAAGAAGCTGGTAAATTAGAGTAGATAGGTCTCTTTTTTCCTTTTAGGAAGCCTCAACAGCATGGATATGCAAGTGCCTCGAAAACACACAATTTTTAATCAGAGTGTATCTAGCTGTTGTAGGATTTCTGGTGTCCATTTTGAGTAAACTCAGTTGTTTCATTTGTGTGACAGTAGGAAACATCAGTCAAAAAGAAATAGTGGGATTAAACTTTGATTTCAATTAAAACAGAAAGATAAGCGAAGCCATGTGCCAGCTCTCATCTTACCATGATGATATCTTTTTCTTTAGGCAGAAACTTTACGCTGTATTTGCTTAAGGAGGTCTTTGGACTTTAGCCAAACCTCTCTGGCATAAGAAAAATTACTATCCTTTTATAAACCATTTATAAAATTGCCCATTGTAGACTATTAAACTCTTGTTTCCTGTGCTGTATTTTAATTTTTACAAATAATTCACAGAAATAACGTCAGAGTTCAGTCTCTTTTTATATAAAGAATTTATATGTAGAATGCGTTTTTTAACTGAAAAAAGTTTGTTTTCAGGATATATTCAAGATTAGAGGGGTCTTTTTTGCTCATTCAAATTAATGCTTGCTCAGGAAGCTAACTGTTTTGTACGCAAGCCAGTCCTAAAAGCATGTATAACTAAAAATACAGACTAAAATGTTCACTGTCCACACTATTCCTGCCAGTTCCATCGCCTGCCTTGTTGCGGTCGGAATATCACCTAGGTGAAGAACCAGGGAGAAGTTGTCGTCGTCTTCACTTCTTTCCTAGAATTTACATATTTCAGTCTGACAGGTCTTGGAGAAAAGAAGAAAACAACACTATGAATATTTCATTTGGTAGCTGTGGAAGCTATATCACTGACTACTGTTTATGACTTTTGAAAACGTAATTTATAGAATATCATAGTAAGGACTATAAAAAGCAATAAAATCCTACTGTTCCAAAGAATAAGTAAGGTGAATGTCTAAATTGTCTTTATTAAACGCAGCATTGATGGTTATGCTGAAAGCTACCAAGAATATATATATTTTAAACTAAAAGATTTTTTTGCTTCTAGGCAAACTGACAAATTCATTGTGTCTTAGTATTGGCTTTCTTCCATACATAGCTAATCTTGACACATCAGTAAAGGAAGTTTCTTGCTTGGATTCCTGGGTGAAAAAAATGTTTTCAGCTCCGCCGATCTCTGTTCCCAAGTGGTAGTTTAACATAACCCTCACCTTTTCCTCTTCCATAAGATGCTATAATTTCCCAGCTCTGAAGACGCTGTTTCCGTTGAGGGTAGCATCTGTACCACCCAAACCACACTATATGTTGTGAAAGGAAAATCCACATCCTTTTATTAAGACTGAGTTTTGTCTTTTTATATGTGCGTTATTGGCATGGGAGGGGTGGCAAATGTCTTAATCTTGTGTTCAGAATTTCCTGTTTTCTGCAGTCTTGATGAACCACAGCCCTCATACCTGTGGCACCACATCATTTGAAAATGGCACTCCCTCCAGAAGAAATTTTAGTGAAAACTGCCCAAAAGTAAAGTGCTTGATCCTTGAGGAAGTTTTTGTTTTTATAGATGTGGGAATAATGATTAACTTGTTACAACTGATCTCTTATGAGCTAATGTTTCAAGAATAACTTTTGTAACTGCTGATCAGGATGTGCTGGTCAAAATATTTTGTGTTCCCTGTCCCCCTTTAGCTTTCTAGAAGACTGCGAGAAAGGGATTGGAAAGTGGGAGATCTCTTGCAAGCAGTGTTGAAGTACTGTGAAATGATAGAGAAGGTGTCTGATGGAGAGCAAGCTCTAAATAAGTCTTTGGCTGGGTGGCTACTGGAAAATGCCTGAAGAAGTACAAAGATGCAACGCTCTTCGCTTCATTCCTCTTTGAAAAGGAGATAGGAAGAACACAGATATGTAATGTAAAATCCAATTAATGAATGTTCAGGTAATTGTCAGCATTTAAAAGACTGAGGTGAAAGTCAAAATAGCTGTGCTGTGCTTTGTGATACTGTGCACATGGTATGTTTATTCAGTCCATAATCGATATTGTCCACCCATGCATAACTTGTATTTACTGCTGTGTTCAGACCATTGAAATAGTTATGAAAAAATACCTTGTCCATGACAGTAGTTCAGAGGAGACAGTCTCAGGCATGATATTCAGGATTCCTGCTGTACCAGGATAGCTCTCTTTCCCGTTTGTGTGTGCTGTATTTGCAGTAGGACTATATTCTAGAAAAATCTGTTCCAAAAAATCCTACTGCAGACGATGGTAAAAATTACCAATCTTGGCCAGGTGTTTAGTGCCCAAGGGCAGAATTACCAGGAGGAAAATTGTGACTTGTCCAAGCAGACCTTTAGTACAGTCTGGCTTCATAGCTGCCTTTATCAGGTTTAACTGCATATAAAGATGTGAGAGTCTGCTCTGAAATTGAGGTGCAAATACATGTTCCCTTTTGTTGACCAGAGAACTGATAACTTGTGGTGGAAGGGCAGAGTGGGCAGCTGAGCATAATTTGATAAAAACTTCGGCAAAGTTTCCCGAATCTTGCCAATCAAGTTTGAATTGTTAAATTTCTTCCTGAAGCTTCTTGTATGCGAACACTTCAACAGACATTAATTTTGAGTCTGAAGAATTTGTTTGTTGGTCTCTGTTGTGGTTTAACCCCAGTAGGCAGATAAGCACCCCACAGCTGCTTGCTCACTTCCCCCTCAGCGGGATGGTGGGGAGAATTGGAAAGGTGAAAGTGTGAGAACTTGTGGGCTGAAATAAAGACAGCTTAAAAAGTAAAGTAAAGTTGCACTCGCAAACAAAGCAAAATAAGGAATTCAGTACTACCCATCAGCAGGCAGGTGTTCAGCCATTTCCAACAAAGCAGGGTTCCATCATGTGTAATAGTTGCTTGGGAGGATAAACGCCATGACTCCAAATCCCCCCCTTGCTGCCTTTCCCCCAGCTTTATTCCTGAGCGTTATGTCATCTATATAGCATGGAATATCCCTCTGGCCAGTTGGGGTCAGCTGTCCTGGCTGTGTCCTCTCCCAGCTCCTTGTGCATCCCCAGCCTGCTCACTGTCAGGGCAGCATGAGGGGCTGAAAAGTTCTGGGCTCTGTGTAAGCACTGCTTTGCAACAGCAAAAACATCAGTGTGTTATCAACATTGTTTTCATCAGAAAACCAAAACATAGCACCCTGTGAAACTCTATGAAGAAAATTAACTCTATCCAAGCCAAAACCAGGACAGCCTCACACACAGATATGTTAAAAGTGGCACATAGAATCTTTTTCCTCTGAGAATTTTGGTCATCTATTTGACCAGTCTAATTCTTTATCTCTTACCTTCCATATATGAGTTTTCTTGTCAGTAATGAAGAGACTTGCTACATTTTGAGCACTTAAATGTTAGCAAGGAAAGCTAATTAAAACATAAAGGAGAAATTTGTTGAAAAATGATTTTTCATTTTTCTTAACTACCTTTGCTGATTTTTTTTCAAGGCACTGTTAATCAAGTCGTTTTAGCAAATCTAATCATGTTTCTTACTAGTGCTGCTGACTTGCATTCCTATCTGAAGGAAAATCTGGATCTTTATCCTGTGGTTTGAAAGTGCTTTTTGGGTTTTGTTTGTTTATACATCCTTTGTTTAGAAAAAGACACATGCTAGTAATTACAAGGCTGCCACCTCAAAATTCAAATCACTTGCAAGAGAATCATGGAGTTTTGCTTGTTTTGGATGAGCAACAGAATCTTAATGGCTTTGTCACAGGGAAATACACTGTTGGTATGTTGTATGAGTTTCAGGGTTGGATCCTAAATGAAAAGAAATGAAGTCTCTAAATCTGTTCATGAATTTTAGTGCAATGTGGACAACCGATTCCTCCTGCTCTGCTAAATTACTCTAAGGTGTCACACTGGTAGTCTCAAGAGCACTTTTCTTGCAATGTTTTTGTGTGTCAGGAAGGTATTCCGCTAGTCATTGAAGGTCTTTTTATAGAGACCTGGTTTGTTTTAGTCTTCATTTGTCATCTGGATTTCAAAAGGGACCCTGTCTTGGATCTCAGAGTTTACCTTTCAAACTGAGTTAAAGATTTATATTAAGCAAATGTGTGTTCACACATGTGCGCGCGCACACGCATAGGTATGTGTATGTATCTGTATATGTATTAGATCTCACCTATATGAACTTGCAATGTAAATTTTTACTGCTAACTTAAAATTCCATGTTATTCGTATAGTTTATTACCTCACTTCATGTATCATTTCACTGATTGAAAGATCTATATATGTCATATGACAAAGACCAAAAAAAAAACAACAAAAAATTGTGCTCTTTTTCCTTGTTATAGGTAATTGATGTTAAGTGACAGGAATCTGTTTTCTCTAGAGCACAGGGGGGAAAGCTGTTTTAATTTTTATATGTGGAAGATGGGACTAATGACAAATACACTTGAACGGTTGTGCACATTTATTTCTTTGTTTCTTCCCCCTCCCCCAAATTTTCCTTTTCCTTTTTTTTTTTCCAGGTGTAGCCTTTGACAATGTTGACTTTCAGCTTTGTTCTAGACAAAAATTTGGAGCCATTCTCTGGCTGTAACATCTTCCCTTTTAATGTACTTGCATCAATTTTTTTTTGTATTTGATCTTCTTGACGTTTCGAATTTCAAGTTAAAGAGTTCCTCTGGACTAACTTTTGCTCTGGGTTTTGGTATTCCAACTGAAGTGAAATTTCATGACGTGAGGATACAATAGGGCTAGTACAGTGTTTCTGTATTTGTTCAAAAAGCCAAGCTGAGAATTGTATTGAAGACATTGTAAATGTACAAAGCTGTCCAGGTGGACTTAAACAAACAAAAAACAGGAACAGCCATCTTTTAATTGATTTATTGAGTATGTTGGATTTTATAAAGTTGGTGAAGTTTTTCTTTTTAATTGCCTTTTCTGGTGAAAAGGTAGAAGAAGATTGTGCAAATTTGAAAACTTAAAACTATTCAAGAACTTAATTAGACAATAGTTGCACTAAAAATAGTTGTAAATTGAGTCATCTTTTCAGACTGGATCAAATACATTGCATAACTCTATTGATTGGTGTTAATGAAGAAGTTGATTTATTAGCCTGCAAGGAAAGTAACAGCTTCCAAATTACATGAGAAGTTACAAAATACTTCATTTTTTACTTTCAAAAAAACCCCCACAATTTTCTACACAAATTGTTTTAAACTTGTATTCTGGATGCCTTGACTTCTTTTCTTGGCTACTGAAATTGGAAAAAGCATTAAAACAGCCTTGCTAAATTATTATAATTGAATCATTTTAATAACCGTTGGGGAAACCTTACTCTGATTGTGTATAACTGGCGCTGTCTGTCAATTAGTGACACAGCTGTTCTTTGCTAAAGTGAGTCTTAATGCTATTACTAAGTTTATTTAAAACTCCTGACCACAAATACAGAAGTGTAAATGAAAACTGTAAGAACATAGAGGACCACGTTTTGGTCCATTTAAACCAGACAAATGTACTTTATAAACACATAATGAAGTATAGTTTCTTTCCTCTTGCATTTTTCTGTATGGTAAACCTGACATAGTAATTTAATTTTAAAGAAAACATTCAATGGTGTTACTGTTCCATAAGGCACTCTCTCTTAAACACTTCATTAAATACATTTGGTGTTCTGAAAAATAGAACTTTTGATGTTTTATAAGATACTATAGAAAAAGCACTTTGAAAATCATCCCTCTATAAATTAGCAAATAGAAGTGGCCATATTTAACATAAATTTAAACATTCAGAATGGAGTACATAAATAATACAAAAGTATGCATAAAGCGTAAATATAGAAAACAAGACAAATCCACATGCTAAGCTTAAAGATCTACTGTCTCAAAATGAGGATGTGAAAAAGGAGTCAATACCACATACTTGAATATAGTTTGCATAGTATGTTCGTTCTTGAGTTAAAAAAGATTGTATAAACTTTTTAAAAAATAATAAAATTAAAAAAAAAAACAACACACAAACCCAGCAACCCACATTCCGAGACTAATTAGGTCTCCCCAGAACGGTACCAGATTTTAAACATTTTCAAATACTACTTGTCTGGGACCTTTTCTATAAAGAGCCACATATCGTTGGAGATGGGCACAGTAAGTACTAAACACTGTCACCAGCGCAAAAAATTAGTTTTACACAGGTGATTTGCAAAGATTAAGGAATGATTTTAGTGCAAGAATTCCGGCTTTACAGCAAGAGCCACTACTGTCAAGCATTTGCTTTACTTGAGCTCTGAAGAGGCAAGTACAGAGCCCAGCCACTGTAGACACTTTATTTTATACCATCTTTGTACATTCCTGTTGTATAGCTGGGGTTGTAGTTTTAGAGGGCCTTTGTTCTGTTGTAATGTCTGAATAGTATTTAATACTACAATTTATTATAATTTGCTGGAACTGCTGCTTATTTGTGCAGTGTTAAGGTAATTCACAGCCCAGTTAGTGATGCAATTGTATACCAAAAGCAGTTTGAATAACTATAAATGTTTATGTAACTGTACTCAATGAATATGAAGGTCTTGTACTGTATAATGGTGATGAGTTTTGCCATTTTAATAACTATATTCAGTTTTCAGATTATGAACTCCAGGTTGCACTAAATTTGTTCTCGTTTTAGCAGTGGCTTAAAATAAAACATTTCACTGGCTTCAAGAGATCTGTCATTCCTTGTAAATTCATTATTACTTTTCAGCTAACGTAGCTAAGATTGGTCTTGGTCAGTGGTTATGTGAAGACACTTGAAGAACGAACGGCATAGTAAATAGTGCTAGTGCATCAGTAGATGGCATACTTCTTACAGAATTAAATTGCTGTCCAGGAGGAATATGAGAATGCTGTTTTACCATCTTTGGGTTGAAAGGTAAGTGCAAAGTTCCAGTCATATTAAGTACAGTTGCATGGATTATGTTAGGAGATATTAGGCAAGAAATCAAATGTAATATCTCAATGTAAGTAGGGTGCAATATCCAATCTTAGCTCGATCTCATCCTGCCTGAAAGCTAGGCCAGGGAGGTTGGCTTGATATTTCCATGTGAGCTGAGGTTGGTCTTTGGCACATTGTACAGGATTTGGAGAATGAGTGTAAAAGCCAGCTTTGGAATCTTGTTGATAAATGCAGGAATGCCCTGTTAATGAATGTGATGTATGAAATGCAAGGTTTCATAGGCTTATTCAAAATCCTCAAATGTTTTGATATCTTATGAAATTTACTGAAGAATATATTGTCACGTCCCCCCAAAATAATAGTTTTGACCGAAGTTGTGCACTGATACAGTTTTAAAGATGCTATTACTGCAAATGGGCGACAATGGTTTTTTTTGTTTGGTTGTTTTTTTTGTTTTATGCGTTAAAAATCTAAATTTCCAGCAGGGTTTCATTTCAGGAATAAGGAATCTTTTGCTGAAGTTACTTTTAAACCAGTAAGTATGCACAGCTGTCCATGATTCTGTGTTTTTTGCTATGGTTCTTCAAAGGAAGTTTGTGCAGTATTTACAAGATTAATTCCAAAAGGAGCTTTCTTTTATTTCATTGCCATATGTGTTTGGAAGATTTTTGTCTTTAAGTAATGGCTCAGGTTCAACTGTGTAGAAAATACACGTTAATCAAGTAAACGTTTAACTTAAAATACTGTGCAGCCAAAAAACAAAAGCACGCACACACACACAAAAGATGGGTGGCAAATTTGGGAACAAAAAAGGAGATTTTTGTGAAGGGAAAGAAGAGGATACTCATGTTGAAGATTAGTCTGCGCTTTTTTCTTCCTGCCTGGACTTTATTTTTCTTTCTTTCAGCAGTCTGGCTCTGGCTGGCTTTATTCAACCACAGAACAGTATCCATGCACTTTGTTTAACCCTGGGCTATTAAATAGAGAGTTGAGTCTCCAGCTAATCCATAGTCTTTGCCCAATATGTGCACTACTCCCTTCTCCTGCTGCCTTTGCTCATACCTTCCTCTAGCTCTACAGCCTGAGCTTTTGGTGTGACTGAATTTCTTGGTGGTTACTGCTCCAAGCCTCTGATTGGAAGGTGGCTATGGAAAGTGAGTCACGCCAAGGCTACAGAAATGTGCCCTGAGCCTTACTGGTTATTTATTGAACACCAGATTAATCAAGTGTCTCTTCTCCTGCCGTTAAGGCAAACCACGAAGTGTGTGACTGCTCGGGGCAAGGGAACTAACCATGACAAGTATGAGACCATGTCTGTGGTCAAGGTACTGGCTATCTAGTCCATCACCTTTCCATGGGAATTACAATGACTGAAATGTAGTCAAAATGTATAATCTGTGTTGCCTTCAGTCCTGCAAAAGTGACCGCTGCTGCTTCTAGGCCTGTGAAGGAGCTTTGTGTGTGTGTATGTGGGTGTTTTTGGTCTTAATTGAGAATGGTCAAAAGAAAAACACACCTACTGGGTCACTTGACTTGGGTTCCCAAAGTTTCAGTGCTTTGGGCAGGAATGAGACATACCCAGAAAGAAAAGGGGTATTTTTTTTTCTGCCATCTACCTGTAGCCCACTACTACCCATCTCCTATTTTGTAGTCTCCACCTCCTATAACGTCTAAGTCTCCTCCCACACTTTCCTTGTGGCTGTAGCTGGCCTCTACTTATTTCTGACCCTCGTCCAGTCTTGTAGTATGGCTGTTGTGCTCTGCTTTTCTCCTGACCCTACTCTGCTGTCCTGATGTGACTTCTGGCCTTCTCATTCTTGGCCGGCGGAAGTGGTTACAAACCAGCAAGGAGAGCCTTAGCTGGGATGCTGTGGAATAGGGCTGCCTACCAGAAATCATCGAGCAGTGAAGAAGAGCTAAACTTGCTTTTGGCTGAGTTTTTCACTCCTGTAGGAAAGTAATCTGTGGTTGCTTTGGTTTGGAACCCAACTTGTTGCTTGCAAAACCCGTGGATTTTGTGCTGATCTGAAAGCAACTTTTAAGCTGATACTGGAGTATAGTGTAAATCTAATGTACTACGTTACTCACATGGATGTATATTCAGTGTGCTGCATAACAACAGCCTCCAGGTGCAGGGCAAAATGCATTCCTTTTGAAAACTGGCAAAAGTTGTCTCACCCACCTACCTCACGCCTCAGTTTAAACGATAATGTTTTATAACAAACAGCAGACACAACTCTTGATGTGTCTGTTTCTGAGAAGAATGTGTGTTTATAATTACTGCCCTGTAATTTTGTTCTATGAGCAGAAGTTGCAACTGGACTAATTAACCACACAAAATCAGACATACTACTCATGTTCCTACAACAATGCTTCTGTCCCATACTTGACAGAAACCAAAAAGAGAAGCATTTCCTTACCCCGAAAGTCACAGATTTAGAGGAGATGCATGATGAGTCTTTTGGAAAATGGAAGGTGACTCTATGGAAAACAAACTGGAAGAAGCTCATCACAACCTAATTGTTTAGAGAAATTATTTCCAGAGAAATGTTAACACTCAGGTCTCCTTTTAAGCAGAACTCTGTACAGTATATTATACTATACATATATATATCAGAGAAGAATTAGAGTTAACTGAATGTATTGGAGTTATAAGGCACTGAGGATAAGAGAGGTTCCAGGCTAACTGTTGCAGGACTGTGAGTTGTTTAGCTAACATATTTGTAGCAACAGGAAAAAAACATTTTTTGATGCTGTTATCTTAGAGCCTTGGGACATAAGCCAAGTTAATGCTGTAAAGCACAATGTGAAGATCGTATCTTCAGGGTGGTCGGGGTCCTGAAAGGGTTAAGTCTAAGACATCCTGACTAGCCTAGTACGCGCTGGCATCTTCAGCAAAACCTCTTTTCCTGTGACTGCCTGAGAAAATAAAGAGGTGGGTGTTGGAAATTCCCCCAGGAGTCTGGAGGGCCCTCATCAGCATGATCAAAATGCTCTTGAGAGGCTCTTAGAGTCACAGTTTTAGAGAAGGATTAATGGTGATTTCTGTTTCAAAGTATTCTGTGAGATTTTTTTCTTTTAAAAGTGTAGGAATGCCACTGTTTATGGTATATGCCAGTCTTGTAGTATGTGTTTTAAAATTTGATTTACTTTGTTTTTCTTTGTGTTTTTGTTTCAGTTGGCCTTGACTTAAAGAGAAAATATAAGTACGTAAAGAAGTCCTTATTGCTGAAGTCATCCAAATTACACTGGCTGAGTGTTTTAGATTAATTAGGGATATAACCCTTAATCTGAATACACATCAGCAATGAGAAGGTTGTTTGTTACCACCATTCACTTTTAATTTTCTTTCTTAAAACACAAACCTTTTTTAGATAACTAGACCGGAAGTGCACAGTAGCTAAAGCTCATCTAATTGTGTCTAATTAACAAAGAGGAAAAGAAAGAGAATGGTCCATGGTCATAACGTAGTCTTAACTCTGGCAGCTCAGTTAATTTGAACTTAATTTCCTACCAGCAGTCTTCCATTTGGAAGTCCAATTTTCAAATACAGGCAAGTTATAAATCCAACTTCTGTTTGCATTTATTTTTTAGCAATTTCAACAATCTGGTGATGTTGAGAAGAGTAAAGGTTTCAAAGACTTCTTCTTGTTTGTGGTGTCCTTGCTGGGCAGGACTTTCTCCAGTCCTTCCCAGTCTAGCAACTTTCACCAGCGGGTTATGGATTGCAGTGACCGACCCCACAAGGTACCCTGGGACCTGATTCCTGCAATTTCTGTCTTTCTCTTCTCTGACTTGGCTTCGATGCTGCTCTCTGCTGCTCGTAAGGGTTGCCCTACCTCAGGCTGTGTACTCTGGAAACTGCTCCAACCCTGAAGATGGTCTGATACCCTCAGTGAAAGTTAATTCTCCTCTGGGAAGAGGCAGTCTGAGCACAGCAGCCAGGAAAAAGCAAACCGCCTGCCCTCCCCTCTGCACAGTAAATGCAACCAGAAAAAATCAGTCACATAAATGATGAAAATCCTTCCAGCTTGCTGTGTAGGAGGAGAGAAAGACGAGGTATGTGAGACTTGAAGGGCTTTATTGTCAGTTTGCTTGTGAACTTGAGTTTGGTACCTAGCTCTGCTCATGCCTTGTTTTGACCTGAGGCCTTCGAGGCCTTTTTGACCTGTGCCCTTCGAGGTTCCTTGTTTTTGCCTCTATATAAAGTGGAACAATGATCCTAAGCTCATTCTAAAGAGTTTTTGCTGTATCCTACAACAGTTAGCATTTTACTTATGCTCTGAAATATAATGAAATGAGTATTTTACAATTTCCGTTTTTCTCTTTTAATAGAGCTTGAAAATTGTGTGCCTCTTCCGACAAATCCATAAATCAGTCAGAGATAGTCCCAAACTGATTACATGTGGAAAAGCCCTCAGGAATTTGAAGCTGGTCACATTGTTACGACAAGGACCTGACTCAGTTTTGGAAATGATTCTGTGGTGGGTGATAAGGATGAAACGTCTCTCTCCTTCTGTTCTAGATCATGAATTACCTTCAAGGTAGCACAAACACTGGCTATATGGCCAGAAAGCCTAGGAATTTCCAGAGACAGCACAAGAAATACAAGGATCTGAAGTTCCATATAATATTATTATTTTTGTATCGTTTCCCAAGGCACAACGTTGGCATAAAAGCCAGAGCAGTAAAGACTGCAGTAAGATGAATGATGCCTGTAACATTGTGCTTTGGCTGGATTAAGGGATTTCCTTATTCAGCTCTGACATGGGGCCCTGGAAAAATCTTTTGAGCGAGTCTTCTCTCTTATGCTTCTTAGTTTTGCTTTCTGTGAAGTTGACCAATACCTTTGTGCAGTCAGCCAGTGGGAATTGTATCCCTCTGTTCTCCACTTAAAGGAGTCTCCTCCCAAGCTGAATTTGATTGATGCACCAGGGAAACACTACAGGAGCACAAGCTGATGTGCAGCAGATGTTTGCTAACAGGCATGTTAGGAGTTGGTCATGGATTAATTGGAGTGCACATAGTTAATTCAACAGCTAATTAACTACCTCTTGTGTAGAGCTGAAGTAAGCATTTCAGGATTGCAGTCCTCTCCCATTAAGAGCCCATAAACTGGTTATGGATTACCACAGAATTGCAGCTTAAAAGGTGAAAATGCTGTTTAAGTTATGCTTGAAATCAAAAGTACTTACAGCAGAGTTATATAAATAACTAGGTGTATTAGGTGTATTATATAAATAACTAGTTATATAAATAACTCCTGCTTGTAGCATGGGAGTTCAGACTGAAAATGTTCCTTGTTAGTCTAAAAATTAGTTTGGATGCTTGCAGCCCCTCCAGAGAATGGTTCTTCGTACACTTTTTACAGGATTGAGTAGCAGGGGGGCCCTGAAATGGTAGTAAAGCACAGGTAATGGCGACAAGGAGATAAACCCATCCAGGCTGTGCTGCTCACCTGGCAAATACAGTGTTCTTAAGAAAGCCACAGAAATGTTTTGAAGAAAGCAGTGTAACCACTTTACTGCTGGTGGTTTGGTGAACCTCGCAGGGCGGCCTGCAATCGGATGTCAGCCATACTTTCCAAGCGGCAGAAGAGCTGGTCAGTGGTTTGACATGAAATGCGGCCAGCCTCATGCTTTGGCTCCAGGTAACGCCACCACAACCTGTTTGTAACATTTGCTCTGTTTTTTATGGTTAGCGGTGGATGTGCTGGCTTAGCTGGACCATCAAAAGCACCTTCACGATGAGCTGCTTTGTTCAAATTGCCCAGAGCCATCGTGGTCTTTTGGCTGAATTTCATGTAAATGCTAAGCACTAAAATGTTTACCCTCCTTGAAATATAGAGTTTGATGGGCTTGCATCCTAGCAAACCTTGCCAGGTTTTCAGGGAAGGCCAGTATGTTAAATTATAGTAAATGTAGTGCATGCTTCTTTCTGTAGCTTGATAGCTGTAATTTGTTAGCTAGAAATGCACTATTACATACATACTGAGGTTTTGTGGATTTCCTGGCTTCGTTGTTACAGTGAGGACAAGTGATTAATCATGTAATGTGTCTAGTGATGAGTGAGTACATCCGGTCCGGCCTTTATTGTTTTAAATTATTCTCTTTTTCTTTACCTCTCTACCTTGTATATGGCTTTACACCAGTTCTTCAGCTTCAACTTTAAGCTTTGCATGAACCAATGATGATTACAAAAGCCATTTCAGGAGAGGAATTACACAAAGTTAGACTCTAGAAGTCTATAGAAATGATGTCTGTACTCAAGATTTTTCCTTGGAGTTGTGATCTCTTAATAGGAAGAAAGTTTCGAAAGTACATATCTCTTACGTTAAGGATGAACATACACCTTGGAAGTCTAAGGTAAAGAAGCAAACCCTTCCTATCAAATCCTTGTATGTGAACTGTGTTTGTGAGGAAGAACCATCTTTATTTTCAGTATCTGGGCAGCCTTAAGTGATCTTGTGTCTTCCACTTGCCTCCCACCCCTGATTATATACAGTCTGCTTGACCTTAAAGAAATTTGTTGTACCAAACAGTACCAGAGAGACTCAGTTTCAGCAAGATCCTATAAACAATGTTCAGGTAACACATATCCTCTTAAAATTGACCTACTTTTAGTTCTTTACGTGCTTTTGCTCTTCCTTTTAATCACTCTGCTCTCAAAACGACACTAAAATCTGGCTCGCAACTGCATATAAAGTTTCCCTTTAAAATCCCTGCTTTAAAACCCCGTCATCCTTCCTTTCACCGCATCAAGAGTGGCAACTCCAGATTACAGGAAATTATTATGAATGTTATGGCTGAGGTGATTTCGATGCCAGACTTAGAAGAAAATGCGCGTTTACCCAGCTGTGAAGATGACACAGGTGGGTTTCTGCAACGGGGATTTTCCGGTTTGGTTAGCAAGGGAGCGCGAAGAGCAGTTGGCTGAGAGGTGGGTGAGGTTACCCACAGGCACCAGTGGCACACCTAATAGGGCCTCTGAGCGCCAAATGGCGGGGGTATGGGACGCTAAAAAGGCGGAGATTACTGGTATGACAGGAAGGTGTTGAAGCTGTGGAAATCTAAGTGACTGCAAAAGAAAGAAAAACAAGCAAACAACAAAAACACCCAGACAATATAATATGTTAAGAGTTGTAATGCAAAAATGAAACCAGACAGTTTTGCTGTAAGGTGTAATGCTAACTAACAAACCATCAGAGAAAAGTATGTATCTTTTAACTTGTACATGCACAACTCCAGCTGGAGAGCGATGAAAGAAGTAAAAGTTGTAGTTTGCAGAACCAGCACCAAAAGTACAGATATATGTTTTAAGTTAAAACTACAGGCCTAGTAAAACCCTATAATGGACTTTCAAAGATGAACATGCTTGTTTCAGTTACATTGCAACAATTATTGTCATCAAACATGGCATCATTTTGCTTACCTCTGTCTGATCTCTGTTCTTCAGATTGGTCATTAGCATAGGCTTATGCTTAGACACCAGAATTGCTATATTGCTATGAATGCGCAAATACCCAGGCTTAATTCCAGCTGAAGATGTGCACATGGGGTAAACATGGTTCTGCATATCTAACTCTACAATATAGACCATATAGAAGGAAGCTTGGGAGTCCACAGGTTTTAGCTCTTTAGATAATGCGTGCAGTGTCACCAGTTTTTCAGATTTTGGTAGTTTTTTTTTTTTTTTAGAAGGAGAGAGAAAGAAGATAAACACAGAATTTTCAAGTTCACAGTTTCACAAAGCTTTGGAGTTACTTGAGATGAGTTTGAGTAGACATCACAGATGGTCGTATTCTATGTATTTCAAAGACAAAATTGGATGCAAAAAATTTTGGTACTAAGTTTTAATTAGACAATTACTTAAGCTGTCAGGTCATTCTTAGTTATTGGAAAAATCTTTTAAGACTCATGGCCTTATGTAAATAGAGGAAGATTTTTGCAATTACAAGAATCTTATGAGAGGATGACACCTCTGTTGTTGACTGTTACCAAGAACATATCAGAATGAAGATGATACAGCTTATTATTCCATGAATCATAATTTGATATTCTTATATTCAATTCAATATCTTGATATTCTTATCCTGAGCTTCCTTAAATGTCATTGCATCTGACAAGATGACTCATGTATGGTTGACATGGAGACATCCAGTGTGCTTCCTAATTAATAGTGAGGTAATTTTTTTACAGAAATTTTGGAAATATTTGATCTATCCTCCTACATCTCACATCTGTAAGAGAGGACAGTAAAATGCATTTGTCAAAATGAATGCATGTTTAGGGAATGACCACTTTGGTACATTAATGGGCAAGAAACCCAAGGAAAAAAGCTATGAATTCTTACTGGATTATTGTCTCTTTTGAAGTTCTTAGTGAGAAATAACCATACAGAGGTACCATTAGATTTATTTTATGAATATATATATTAGAAGAATTTACAAGCAGCGTGTTTATGTAGACAGGATCTTTTCCTTCTGCTTGATGCTAATTTTATAGCACTTCTTTATTGCTTTCCAGAAATGTGCAGGACTACGTCCTTACCCTCTGTATAAATACCAGTATTTGACAATATAGTAGCATGCACTGGTTAGTGCTGAAGATTGAATTATCAGTCTGTTAGAGGAAGGCAGACATATCCCAGCCCAAGGGATACTGTTGACTATCTCTGCCAGTCTCTGTCAGTTTAGCATTTGTCCTCAGGTATGAAGGCAGCTTGAGACGGTTGATGGACAGGCTGAGGATCTGCCAGGAGGTCTCTTCAGACAGACGTTCCCATTGAAAATTTCTGCAGTGAACTTCTGAAGGGAAGAGAGCCTGAAACACCTGTTCTGCTGATAAATGTTTTTATTTTCTTATAACATTTCCCCTTAATTTGCTTTGGCATAGATGACAAAAGTAAAGCTGCAGCCAGATGAATAGTCAGGCCAAGATCTTTTTGCTAGAAGGGACAGGGAATGACATTTTCCAAAGCATTTAAGTTGCATTTTCAGAAGTAGGCTGGAGACCCCCTTTTGGCAGCCCTATCACAATGGTTCATGCATTTTTGTCTAAAGCAGCTTAAATGGAAGTGTAAAATTGCTTAAGCATGCCTAGAGGAGAGGCCAAGACATTCCCTGTCTTTAGGGAAGATACCAGTTTATGGGGTTAGTCTGCTTGCTCTTATTTATTATTTCTATTGCTCATGCCATGAGTCCTGGGATATTTTACAGCAAGTAGATGAGCTTTGGTTAAAACTGTTAAGTCTAATTTTACTATAGAGTGTGGCAATAAGGACCACCTATTGGACTGCAAGACCCTGGGGTTTTAAGTCCCCTCAGATGAGACAGGCCAAGTAGTCGGTAGACATACCAAGAAAAGAGTATGAAAAAGCAGAAGGCATCTGAATGGTCTTCTGAAAGGATGAATCTGGCCTCCCTAGTGAATTTGGTAGGGTTTTGGAGCCTTTCCCTCTCCGGTATGGAACTGCAGCACAAATTTGGGCCGTAGCTGAGGTCCTGACTAAAACCTGGAATGTGATAGAAGATTTCTGTCTTAGATAGGAAAGTCTTACAAGAGCTAAAATGCTGAATGTGAGAAATGTAGGCACATAAGGAGGGGTTCACCTTGCTGGAGGGACACAGCATATGTTGGAGTTACTTGCCACAAGCTCCATATAGTAGTTAGCGAAGGAAAAAGTGGTCTCTTCTAGGGCATGATTTGTCTCATCCTAATGTAGACATTTGAAAATAGGTCAAATGAATTGGGCACTAGGCACACCTATTCTTTTCTTTTGACTCTGGAGGAGTGTGAATTACTATCTCATATGTTCATGTCTGTAGAGTAGTAGTTTAATATTAGTAGAGATGAATGCCCACACCTAAAGGAAGTCCGACCCTTTGGCTCAATTGCTCAGTCCCATAAGAAATTTGCACTAAATGTCTCTCTATATTACCTGCTTGTAGGAATAATTTTGGAGTTAGGAGTTGACCATGTTCCTGAAAGAAATTGGGAAGAGGGAATGAACATGGATAATGGCCAGCACATTTGACACTGTCCCATGTGACATCCTTGTTTCCACATTGGAGAGATGTGGACTTGATGGACGGACCACTCAGTGGATAAGGAATTGGCTGGGTGGTCGCACAAAAAGAGGTGTGGTCAACAGCTCGATGTCCAAATGGAAACCAGTGACAAGTGGTGTTCCTCAGGGGTCTGTTGGGACCTGTATCATTTAACATCTTTGTTGGTGACATGGACAGTAGGATTGTGAACAGACTCAGCACTTTGTGGATGATACCAAGCTGAGTGGTGTGGTTGGCATGCTGGAGGGAAGGGGTGCCATCCAGAAGGACCTGGGCAGGCTTGAGAGGTGGGCCTGTGTGAACCTCATGAAGTTCAACAAGGCCAAGTGCAATCTGTGTTGGGGCAATCCCAAACATGAATACAGGCTAGCAACGAGTGGGTAGAGTGAAGCCCTGTGGCAAAGGACTTGGGATACTAGTGGATGAAAAACTGAAGATGAGCCGGCGGTGTGCCTGTGCAGACCAGAAAGCCAACTGTATCCTGGGCTACATCAAAAGAATCATGGCCAGCAGGATGAGGGAGGTGATTCTCCCCCTCTGCTCTGCTGTCATGAGATCCCACCTGTAGTACTACCCAAGCATAAAAAAGACACGAACCTGTTAGAGCGGGTCCAGAGGAGGGCCACAAAGAGGATCAGAGTGTTGAAGTGCCTCCTATGAAGACAGGTTGAGATAGTTGGGGTTATTTAGCCTAGAGAAGAGAAAGCTCTGGGGAAACCTTAGAGAAACCTTCCAGTACCTGAAGGGGGCCTACAAGAAAGCTGGAGGGGGACTTTTTACAAGGGCATGTAGTGATAGGACAAGGGATAATGGCTTTAAACTGAAAGAGGAGGAGATTTAGATTAGATGTTAGGAGGAAATTCTTCACTCAGAGGGTGGTGAGGTGTTGGGACAGGCTGCCCAGAGAAGCCGTGTCTGCCCCATCCCTGGAGGTGTTCAAGGCCAGGCTGGATGGGGCTTTGGGCAACCTGGTCTGGTGGGAGGTGTCCCTGCCCATGGCAGGAGGGTGGAACTGGGTGGTTTTTGAGGTCCCTTCCAACCCAAACTATTCTGTGATTCCATGAAGTGGACTTGCTTGCAGAGATATTATCAAGTGGAAAAAGGGCTGGAGTCTTGTCTTCTGAGAGTTACTTGTTATACTGGCTACCATAGACAAACTCTGCATTGCCTTCTCCTGGAGCAGGTGCTATTTATAGACAACCAGTATCTGTTTGTAATAGAAAAGCTAGTTGACCAGTCTTGGGGCTGTTCTAGCAGGAAGAGGGTACAGAATGAAATTTTGTTAGAAAATGGAACTTATCTGGGCACTTTTGAAAAACGTACGTTTGGTTACCAGGCAATTCAATGTAACTGTCAGCTCATCCTGTGTTACTTTTTCCCCAACCCTTATGACTCAGCTAAGTATTTTGATAGAAAAGCCCAAGTGCTTCACTTTATTTCCACCAAGAGGACAATTCCAGAAGTCTCTAGCCATAGCAGAGAAAGTAATTAAAAACAAACAAACAGTAGACTTGGATGTACTTGTGTTCTTTTCCATCCTGCTCAGTTATCAGTGGTCTCGAAATATTGCAAAACTTCTGTGGCTAGCAAAGTTACTCTTAAAAAAATCATAATGTCTATCAAGGGAAAGACCTATTGATTTTACATTTGGTGCTTAAAAAAATAATAAAGTATTCCGATAATGCGGAAGAACATGTCTTGGAGCTATGAGAGGTTGTCTCACCAAGGAACCTCAAGCCCTTAAGCATCGAAGGCCTGGCATGAAACAATAAACCACATGTTCCTTGGGATGAGTGGTTATTAGTGACAAACAAAAGTAGTTTTGGCAACTCCAAACTTTCGACACTCATGAGTCAGGACCCCAACCAGAGAGACGTACAAATAATGTGTTTTATGTTGTTTTTATTTGCTTGCTGGTGGTTGAGCTTTCAGCTCTCACATTTTTGTTTTCTTTGTAAGATTTTGAGACAGTGAATGGATTCATGTTGTTTGGTGTCAGGGGAAAAAGGCTAGTTATCGTGATACCTATGATGAAACCACAGAAGGTTGCAAACCCACGGTGTTTGTTTTGAACCTGAGATTTCTTTCCGATTGCTAACCAATGGTTCCTGCTGATTATGGATATGTTTGTTAGCCATAGTTAAGAGTTGCTTGGAAATTCAGTCTTGAAAACGGAAAATGTGGTTCTTGTAAAAATCAAAATTTACCACAGGAAAATGGTTCATTTTTTTTTTTCCTGAAGTGTTTCCATCAATATGTAAAATTTGTTGTTTCAGGTTAGGAGAAACCAGGATGACTGGCAGGTTGCTTAACAGAACACAAATTAAAGCAATTTGATTAATTTAATGTCAATAAGGTTCATTCACCAGTCCTCTGAAATGCTAAAAGGATTATTTTGAGGTCCTGGAGCCTCACTGTTTTCAAAGAGCAGAGCTTTCCAGTTGTCATTCAAGGCTCATGGCACGCCACAGTTTGTCTTCTCTGTGAGATGCACCACAGATGTCTGTGGCTGTTGCACAGCAGGGAGCTATAGTCTAACCCAATAGCATACATAGATGCCTGAACTGTAACTTCCCTAAGACACAATTTTCATGTTTCATTTGGAAGGGCAAAGAGATTTAGACGTACCCAGTTTTCTCACCAGACAGAAATTCCTTCTTGTTCAGCTGTGTTCATAAGTTGTATTGAAACTGTATGCATGAAGACATTTCTGCTCATATATTGTTGAAAAAACTGTTTATTTTGCTTATTCACAATGTAGGTTTTGTTACCAATATTACATATATATATATATATACACACACACACACACACACATATATACATATATATATATATATACACATATATCATTAGAAACTCTTAGAAACAGGTAATAATGTAAAACAAATAATGTATTTCTGGTTGTAATATCATATATGCTAAAATATCCCAAAGTGCTTGAAATGTTGCTGACTTTTTTAATATCTTCACAAATATGTAATGGCTCTTCAAATATTTGTGAAAAATAATTTAGAAAATGCCACGGGAATCTCAGCTTGTTCTTTTCTGTCATAAATGACCAGTTATTTTGTCACCAAATTACTTTGGCTCTCACTATTCCCAAGGGATAGACAGAGGCATCTCTAGAAGACAAGGCAACTTTCTCAAAGTTTGAACTGGCTTCTGGTCGTTCCTGTCCATTTCCATAGATCATGAATGTAATCTAAGGGTATGTCTATGCTGCCAAATGGAAAAGGGCTGGAGAAGGAGCTTGAGCAGCGAGACCCAAGCATCCACAGTGCCGAAGAGTTGGCTTGCTGTACAATGCTCTTTTGGACATCCCTCAGAGGTTGTCTGTAGGGAAAATCTTCTATAAAGGGAGCTTAGATTTGTACAGTGAGGACACAGACCTCAGATCCCAAATCAGGCACCTGTTCTTCCTTCTTTTATCTGTTAAGACACTAAATTGTACAGAAGAACTGTGGATCTAGCATTGAAATGTTGCAAAATTCAATCATCTTTGTAAATCCAGCCACAAATACAAGTGAATCCCTACTTGTATTATACCGATAATTCATCTTTGTTTTCTAACCAAACTCTTCTGAGTGTGTCTAATTTAACATGTTGTGTAGTCCTGGATTATTCACAAAAAGATCAATTGACAACAGGGGCCTCTAATTTTCACTGCATAAATATTTGAAGGACTCAAGACTGACCAGAGACCAAGAATTTCAAGGAAAGCACAATCAAATTCAGTAGTTACCATCTTTAAAAGCACTGCTTAGGGTGTCACATGCTGGGTGGCCATGAGAGGCAAGGTAGCTACATTTAAAATGCCCAAATTTTGGAAATCTCAGAAAATTTTGGAAATCTCAGAAAACTTTGGCTGCAAAAGGAAACAAGCAAAGAAGGACAAGAACAGTGATTCAGAAAAAACCCATCTGCACCTTGGGGTTCTCTTGGGAAGAGGCGAAGTGTTAAACCTAATCTTTCAGGTTTCCTACTCACTGGCCATCCCTAGAGAAGAGCAGTGGATGGTCTTTGACAGTATTTAAGTTAAAACTCTGCCTTCACCCTTAAATTAATCAAATTAGTCACAGTTGCACTTTAACAGAATTAAATTGCTACATGATTTCAACTTGAATTGTTTTGAATTCAGTTTTTCTGTCCCTTGGACTCTTCCCCCAAACCTTTCCCTCCATCTCTTACTCCTCTCTCTTGCTGTCCTCTGCAATTATTTTGCAGCAATTAGTAGATGCTGGCCTGGCACTCGTTAAAGTTGCAAATGCTTCTCTAGTTGGTGATTATATGCTGTTTAAGCCAAACCATGCGGGACTGTGTGACAAACTCGTAACATCTGTGTCCTGCCCTGTCATGTCATTAGAATGTATATATTCACTGAGTATGGTGCGCTGTTGGCTGGGAGTCTGAACAACAAACCAGAAATAGGATAATGGATTTCCTCAGTACATTATCATTATTCAAAAAACAAAACCTCAGTTGTTTTTGAGGACCTTTTTGGTTTCTCTAAATTTCTCCATGGGTATGGCTTTCTACTAGGGACTGATGACAGAGGTGCGCATTTGTTGTCATCTTAACCACTAAAAACCCTGTGCCCTGTCTGCGGTACATGACATCCTCCCCGTGTCTCCTGTTACGTTTTCCGCCCTGCGATGCACAGCCAGTCCTGGCGTGCTGTCAGGAGGACGGGCAGTCACTTGCAACTCATCTCCCTGCTCAGGCAAGCTGTCCGTGGGGCTCTATGTTTTCTTTCAGAGACCTTTCGGTTCATGGTTTATAGCTTTGTATTATTTTTATTTGAAAGAACTCTCCAAAAAAAAAATGTTTAAGCTATGTAAAGATGCCTTGTAAACATGAAAAAACCCTGTTACCTTGAGGCTCGGGCAATGAAAGTCAGTTATTTATTAGTGTTTTTTGACTCCAACAAATTAAATCTCTGATGCCGGCAGGCATCTGCTAATGCCAGGACACAGTATAACATGTTTTTTAAACTCGCTAAATGGGGAGATGATGAAGAAGCTACTTAGCATGTTAAATGGAAGCTGTGGGCCATGTCTTGGTCCAGGTGCACTCCTATACTTTCATCGATATGAGTTTTTTTGGACTTTTTGTACAAATAGAGGTATGTACATGGATCTCAACCAGGTGAGAGGAATTAAAACACAATTGCAGAGTTGCAGCTGATATTTTTCTTTCTTTTCCCCCTCTGAGGAAGCACAACCTCTTGCCCTTCTGCAGTTAACACTCAGGCTGGCCAGTGCTTTTGCTAGGTCTGAAGAGAGAGATTCTTCTTTTCTTTTCTTGTGGAGCTTCTGTGATTCAGAACTGTTTTTCCTTTTTTCTTATTATCTTGCACTTCCATTAGTTTCCTATAATTTAAGATAATCATTTTCTTTCAAGATGCCTTTTATAGAGAGTCATCAACCGTATTAAGGAGTCCACAAACTATTACATAGATTTTAGCTGCCACAAATAATTACAGTAGCCAAATTCCAACTTTCTTACTACTGTGTCCAGTTCAGCTCTGGGCCCTGCACTGGCATCATTTGTAGCGCACACAGCAGTAGCTGAAAATCCTATTGAAGCCTTAATGCATATTTTTCACTCAGGCAATCCAAGGGAAGATTTATAAATGTGTATTTTATCACTAAAGCAAAATGATGACAGGCGTGCGGGTACTTAGGGCTGATCCCTAGCAGCTAGATCCCAACCTTTCCCTCCTATGAGCAAACATCACAGCATACATTGCCCTGTCTCATCTTGTGTTGTGCTGGTGTGGATAGCTGGAGCCTGCTGTCCATGCTACCGTATGCTACCGGAGAGCTTTTTCCTACTTGTGTCTTCCTGAGCAAGAGTGGAAGGCCTTGCTTCAACCCCAGCTTCAGCCTCAACTTCACACCCAACGGCAGAGCCTACCTAGGTGCACTCACCCATCCTTCCCAGGCAGCAGCTGTAGAGAAAGGCTGGCTGAGTAGGAGGAAAGGGAGACAGAGGGACAGACATTCTCATCTCTAAAAAGACTGATTGCATGTGGCTATGGGATCAGGCCATCGAGGTCAAGAGTTGCAGGAGGAGAAAGCAGTTTCATAGCTCAGAAGAAAGGCAATGAGCTTTTATCAGGACCTTTTGCACCCCAGCAGGCTGTGAGGGCACCAGAGACCCTAGCGATGTGGTGTGGGAACCCTAAGAGAAGCAAATGTATGGGTCCTTTGTCCTATCTCAACTCTTCCTGCAAGACCCACCTCAGCATCCCTGCACCTTCTTTTACACTGGCCCTAGCTCTTGTGTCCCCTTGGTTGTTCCAATCAGCAGCCGGAAAATTCATCTAGCGAAAATAATTGAAAATAACCTAATTTACCATGACAGAGGATGCTAGCAGAGTGGTTTAAATTAAATGTGCTAGTGCAAAGTTGCTGTTAGTAGAGCAGGAACCCAAGCCACCAGCCTGGCAGAGTTTTTCACTTTCCTCAGAAAACTTTCAAGCAGATATTTTTAAGGCCAGGCATGAACTCTTAGTCCTTCTGTATCAGGTGAAGCTGCCAATAAAGCATAGTTCTGAGGACAGATAGTCCATTTGAGACATTGATGTCCATTCAGAGCATATAGCGATACATCTGCAGGAGAGAGTGCTGGGTTATTATTTTCCTTGAGGCTCTGAGTGGCAAACCAGGGATTTATGGTTCTGCACTTTTCCATGCACCTGGAGGCAGCTATCAGTAAACCAGATGGATGGAAGAACATATCGCTTAGCCAACCATTAAACACACTGTTGCTCTTTTCTCACTTTGCAACACATCCCATCCATGCCAGGATGCCCCTGTGCCAAACAGCTATAGCCAGGCAGGGGGGGTTCAGAGGAACACGAAGTGGCATCCAAAAGATGGGCTGCACAAGCTTTCTTTGACATGAGCTACCACCAGACTTCTCACACTCAATACCTAGGTATCTCAGTTCCTATCCTAGCTGCCTGCCCTGTCCCACTCTGCCTTTTCTTAAAACCAGCCTAGTCACAATATCAGTCAAACTTGCTCAGACTGAAAGCAAATGGTGAAGGTGGGCAGCAATTCAGAAAAATGCCACGTATCTGCCGCCTCAGGGCAGTGTTGGTGTGTGGTCCTACGTGACAGGAAGTCTGGAAACTTTTCATCCTCGATGTACCCGTTTTTTAAGTGCATGAAGTAAGCTCACAGCAATTTTCACTTACCTGCTAAAAGCAAACATGGGTAAAAGCAAAGGGATCATTCTGAGTTAACAGCATTGATGGATATCACTTTTAAAGAAAAGCTGGCTAATGTGGAAAGATGTTTCTCAGGGTTGCACACCTTCAGCTTTGGCCTGGCAGAAGGCTGGAGCCACAAAATCCTCAGGACTGGAAGACCCAGTCAAACTATTAGTGACAAGCAATTGCTCCATGTCCTCAAGACCTGAGTCAGCCTCCAGCAAATTAAGACATTTTTCTTAAAAATCATAAGGCTTCCCAAACAATTCCTATTTATTTTCTTTCTCATGTTTAGGCTTCACATTTTCAAATGCTTTATACTCACTTTTTCCTTTTTCTCCATTCCCTCACAGTTTTTCCTCCCCCTGTATATGTAAGGGCTTTCAAATGGAAATAGGTGAATTTCTCAGGTGATAACCTCATTCAAGGGACCGGAGCGTGAAGAAAACCAGACAAATATATTTAGGCCCAACCATCAAACCACAAATGTTGATGTTATTGAATATATGAATATATATTGAACATATATATATTATATATATATATATTGAATATATATTGAATATATGAATATATAAAATTTGATGTTATTGAATATATTCTGACTTCGTTTTTCTTTCTCTCCCTGGACATGCAAATAAGCACAGTTATCCACATGGTCCCTAAGAGAGTCTTTAAAACTACTTTCATTCATAACAGTCAAGAAGACTGCACGTGAAATTTCAGTTCAATGCTTTTTCCTTTTGCCTGTTTGCAGCATGTTCTTGTAGTCAGTTTTTTTCTCATTAGAGTTTTTTAAAGCAAGATAGTGTCAAATAGCAGCAGCAACAACAAAACAGGGCCTTTTGGTTAAAAGAAAAAAAAACCACAAAATTTAACGGGAAAAAGGGCTATTTGGTCACAATCATTGGAAGGCTGTGAAAGGTTTCAAGGCTTTGCAGTGGCTGTTCTAACTTGGCTGACTTCTTTCACCCCGTGTGTAGCCTACTGCTACATACCCAGCTCTAGTGTCACTTTGTGCCACTAGTGCCACTTTGCCTATACTATTGTACCTACAGTCCTGTGCCCTTTGATGGGTACTATGGTCCTGCCTGAGACATGTAGCATTATTCTTATTAAAGGAACCCCTTGGTTTCAAAAGATCTGATCACTTAATTTCATGTCCAACCGACTACTCAGAAACTGCCATTAAAAGCTGGGATTAGAACATCTGAACTTTCTCTGTTTGTATTATCTACAAATTAGATAGCCAAGAACTGATGCCATCAAACTTTTGAACAGTTGAAGCTTGGTCGCTCTAAGTAGATTTCCTATCTGACGCTGATCTTCGTCACCTTTATCACTGCTGATTCCCTTTACGGTCAATGAAGAAGCAGTTTTATGGAGATACTCATCTCGGTAATGTGTAAAGTAGGTCAGAAAAATGGGGTGGATGACTAGCAGGAGGCTAGCTTAAGTGCTAACTGCTACATGGAAGTGATCTAAAGTTAGGTGAGATGCAGGGCACACTGAGTGGCTGTTTTTCCTTCTCTGAAAGCAATTGAGAAAGTGGGGGATAGCTTGTGTGGTGTAACGAACACTGCCTTGCTTGTTGGCCAGAGATGATGTGCTTATAAAATGCCACTTTGCTTGTGAATGGCAATATCTGGCGAGAGCTGTTGATACGACGTGAGAATCTTGTTTCGATACGGATTCAACCTGTTCCTTGCAGATATGTTCAATAAAGTTGGTTAGCTCTTCACCTTGACAGATGAAACATGCCAAACACATTCTAACCAGTGTTCTGTTAAAGTCAAGATCTTTTCTTGGAAGAGTTTTGTGAACTATTAAAATACTGCAAGTCAGTTGTCATTGGCCTGGCTTCCACTAACCTACAAGCTGATTGTTATACTTGGTGAGTACAGACAAACTAGATATGACAAACCCACAGCGGTGACCCAACCTGTTACAACATTACACCCTGTATTTCACAATATATAGCACAGTGTCTGCTCTGACCCCGAAAAACAAGCTGTAAATAAGATAATGGATTTCCTCAGTACAATATTATTAGAGACAAAACCTATGTTATTTTGAGGACCTTTGAGTTTCTCTAAATGACAGGTACTTTGGTCTTCTGACTATCATTTTCTGCTAAGAACTGATGACAGAGGTATGTATCTAAACCACCAAAACTCCCTGGTCTCTCTGTGGTACATCACATCCTCCCTGTGCTTCCTCTTAGCCGGCTCTGCCCCATGGTGCACACGCAGCTCACCTTTCCGAGGACAAGCGGGAAGAGGCATGACAAGTGACTTTGTTTGGCTTTTGTTTGCTGCATTTGGGAAATGGTCTACAAGATTGTAACCTGGTGGAGAAAGAAGAACATTTTTTATTTGTTTACACCAAGAGGGGAGCAGACATCATCTCTTTAGGTACTTCCTCATCCCCATCCATGGCTTATTAGCAGAAACCCCTAGCTTCCCGACATCTGGGGAAAAAAGGAGGCCACCTCGCTGGGTAGGCATTAAGAGCTGGAAGGAGAAAGGGATGTAGATGCCTGTAAGCTTTTGGCCCTCAGAAGAACCCATATTCTGAGGTGGGTGCCTTGAACATCTGTGTTATGGAGTTACAGGCCTCCACCTGTGGTCCAGGAACAAACATGATGTTTGGGGAGCCATTTTCACCTTGTCAGGAGGAATGCTGGGGTGCCTTAGCCCCCCTCAATCACAGTCATGTTTGTTTTTATTTATAAAGCCATATTATTTTGCATAACATGAACAGAAGGTGCTTGGTTGGAAGGCTAAACCAACAGATCTTCAGTTGGGTGGCAATGAGCTACGCACAACAATAACCCTTGAAACCTGTTTATCTCAACAAGCATGTATCAACTGATTGCATTGGCTGCTCCATGTGCTTGGGGTGCAGTGATAAATCCTTTCCTGAGGTCCAACTTCTCTCCTGGGAGCTGTGCTGGGCACGCTCCTTTCTCTTTTCCTGGTGCTAGCCAGGAGTGGGAAGTCAGGACATGTACTTTGCTTCCAGACCGTCTCTTTGCCATGCCAAAACTATGATCCTGCTGCTCTCCCAGACCTCCTGGTCAATACTAGTGCACAGCCAGGACTGTGGAAGTTGGGGAAAGAGATGTCAAGGGGAGGGAGGACAGAAATATAACCAGGTAGCCTCATGAGTGTACGAAGCTGGTGGGGGTTCATGCAGAACAGCTTGTGCAACACCCTAGGGCAGCCTTTCAGAAGCTGCCCCAAGGTCATGGCTGAGAAGCTGTCCTGCTTTCAGGTGCTTAGCCTCCTCTTGGGGCTATGGCAAACAGCCAGTACCATCAGCTGTCTCAAGCACTGCCATTTTTTGTGTCCTTGGCATGCAGCACCAGGCTCCTCAGTGTCCATTGCCAGGGATTGCACTGCCTGCTACATCAGGAATGGCACCTCCTGAAGTGAACCCAGGTGCCAGGTCAGCAGTTCTTGTTGTAGCCTTGTCTGGCTGAGAGGTGAAAACCCCTCATTTTGCCTTTTTAAGACACCAGGATAACAGAGTGTCACCTCTCCATCTTTCCCTCACCAGTCCGGGAAAAGGCAGGCAGGCAGCCAGTCATTCAGGTCATGGAATAAAGCTCTGGCAAAGTTTTTAATGAGTGAAAGCTTTGCAAATTGCTGTTGCAAACACTCAGATTGGCTGCTTTGCAGGATGGGGTAGTCTGCTGAAGGAGGCAAAGAAGGGAAGCATTTTTTCCTTTTTTTTTTTTTTTTTTTTTTAATCATGAAGCTGCTGCCTGCAGAACGTGAGACTTTTAGCGAGTGTGCTGACTCTGGCAACAAGTCAACCCCAGTGTCTGCACAGCTGTTGACAGAGAGAATCTGGGCTCACAAGTTTTCAAAATATTTTCTTTTTCTCTCCTAGTCATGATTTTCTTTGTTTACCCAGGAGAAAGAGATTTGCTGGTAACCTCCAAAGATATAATAGTGTCACATTTCATTTGAGATTGGGGCATACAAGCCATTTACTCCATTTAAAACTATTGTAGTCCAAGATCTATGAAGTACTGTATAGATTATAATTGCTTCCAACAAATATGTTAGTGAAATTGCAGTGTTTCACGGTGAACCATATAATCAGCCTTCTTGGAACTTTAGGAGACAGGAGTTAATAATGGGTTATCTTCTCAATTACGCTATGATAGACCATTTCCTATCTGGAAATAGGTCATGTCAAATAGTAGCAACAGTTATATTTTTGCTATTATTTGTAACATACGGTAGCTGCCATCAAGACCGGACCTCATTTTGCCATGTGCTTTGTACACGTGAGATGAAAAAGCAGCCCTCAGCCTATAAACTTTGCTCACAGTAAGACACAGTAAGTAGGTGAACTAAACAGTCACCAGTGGATTGGATATTAGAGGAATAATAGCAAGAAGAGTATGAATATGACTACATATGTGAAACAGTTTGCTCACTGCTTGCCAAAAGCTGAGTTATCTGGTGGTACCAGAGCAGACGTTTGGCTGAAGGATGTACAGATGTCTGAGTGACTGGCCATTTAAAACTTTGTTGTGCTTTTAAAACTTTATGTCTGATATACTTCTGAATTCTGCATATATGAAGGAATAGTTTGAAGTGACCCATGCACTTCTAAGAGTTAAAAGAACATTTTATCAAAAGGAAATTAGGATTGGGATGGAGTCTTTGGGTGAGGGTTCCAGAAGCACCCTGGTTGAGCAGAGGGTAAGTCAGGAGCTGTGGGACTCCACGCTGCTTCAAAAAGTCCAAAATCACAGCTGTGACACTGCAGTGGGATATCTGCCACTCATCTAGGACTCAGCATAATCCTCCCACATTCTACAGAAACATGACTCCCATGGCCATGAATTTATAGGTTTTGCTGATAAATTTGAACTTGGTTGCTGAGCGGTGAGCCCAGCCTACCTAAGGATGATAAGGGTAGTTCTTTTCAGACTTGAAGATGAAAATGCACCACTCAGTACTTTAACAACGGGATGGTTTTACTTGATTTCCTCCTCCCTTATATATATTTTTAAGTTATTCTGAAAAAAATAATAATCAGAATTTCCAAATAAATGGGAAGTCATTACACTTAAATTGTGCTTCAGCTTAGAAAAATGATGCTATAAAACCAGAAATACACAGTTCCTTGTTAAAAGTGTCTTCCTGACTCAATGTCATATGCACTCATTCACAAGCAGTTTTACTTGTAATATGGAGAAGGGTGAGCATGTGCTCTCACAAAGTCATTTTTTCCATGCATGTAGGAGGATAAATCCTCTTCTCAGAAAAGTTTGTGATCCCATCTTACTGTACCTGCTTTCTAACACAGGATAACCAGCTAAGAATGGCATCTTCTCTTGAAAGCCCTCCCATTGCTTGGGTAGTTCCTAATGTTAGAAGTGCAGGAGCATAAATCAAATTGCAGAATAACAACTGATATTCTAAGAGGGGAAAAGTCCCACATCACTTACTGATGACTCACATTTCATTGTTTCTAGAAGCTTGGAGCACACCAGCAGCAAACCACAGCTAGCCACCTTTGCTGAGATATTTCCAGTGATCTCCCTGGATCAACTTGAGTTAAATTGAATCCTGAGAAGGATTCAAATGCCATGAAAGGCTGATGTATGCTACAGAAAAAAAAATGGTGGGGAAAATTCTGACTCTCTTGCTTCTTTCTTTAACTGCAGGCAAGTGAAAGGAATAGATTTGCTTGAGAAGGATATTGCTGCTTGACTACATGCTCTAAGCTATTATTGCCCTTCAAATTCTGTTGAGGGTGGAATCAAGATCATTCCCTCCAGTAATATAAGTAAACAAGTTAGTATTTTTTTAAGACAATACTGAACAGGAAACAAATAGAGAAAACCACAATGTATTAATTCATCGTAGTAAAAATATAAAACGCAGTAGGCCACTTGTGGTTTTGCGCAATTTAGGGTTTTCTGATGCGCTCTGACATCTTGGTATGTGAGTGAGGTTTTCTGATGCAAGGAAGTGCAATTTCCTAGCTTGATTTAATCTATTCTAACTAACAAAAAGTGGAGAATAGTAAAAAGTCATTACATGAGCCTCAGTGGTCACTCTCTTTCTGGACTTAAGGAAATTCCCAGGTGAAATACTAGCCACAGTAGATTTTTCCTGTGCTCAGTGATAATTTATCAACACTCAATTTTTGATTACGAAGAAAGGATGTTTTTTGCATTCAGCAAAATATGATCCTTGCCACCTCTTTGTATTGGGTATCTCTGATTAATATTTTAAAATAGAACTTTCATATTGTCTTTTATAACAGAGCTTTTCTGGACCCTGGGATCCCATAGCATCCTGTCCCAGGACCCAGATAGTAGTTCTAAAAGTTTGAGATACATTTATTCCCCACTAAGAGAAATGCCTGTTTTCCTTCTGTCTTTCTTGATTCAGAAACATTTCCTTCTGGGACATTTGAGGGCTCTTCTGACAAGCAGCTGGCATGCAGGTATTTTAAACAGACTGAAACTGCCATTTAGGCATCCTCAGTCTTGTTATTACCTTGTTACCTCCTGCAGATGTTCAGGGATTATGAACTAAAAATGCAGGGTATTAGAAGTAAATGAATAAAAGTGTCCTGTTGTTGTTCTCCCTACCTACAGATTGCTTGGGAAACACATCCACACCAGTCTGGACATCTCATCAGCTCTCTAGGAAAGAAGATCTTATTCGCGGCTAGTAATTATGACTGTAAATCTGTCATTTCTTCCTACATTGCTCTTTCACTGCTCAGCTGCTGTGGCTACACTGCACCATCCCTACCAAGCAGTTCCTCTTGCTTCTTGTTGGGACTCCAGTCACTTTCCCTCGTGCTCTCGCTTTTCTTGCTTCACACATCCCTACCAGCCCTGTTCCCTCTTACCCAGCTATTTCCCTGTCTCCTCTCTGTTCCTCTTTTCTGCCACCCAGTTGACACTCCTGGATCAAGATAGCATCCAGACATGATTTTCTGCTAGCTTTTCCTCCCTGTGTTGGGAAGGCTCATGGAAAAGGGGGAAGAGTCATCTTAAATGAGACAGTGGGATAGGATTTCCATTCATTGGAAACCAGCAGAGATGGCAAACCTCCTCAGAGGCAGCTCCTTTGGTTCTTCCTTCAAAGGTCTGGGAAAGCGGGAAGCGATCTTTCTATGGACAGACAACCCCTACGCTGCAATTCATGGAAACCATTGACCATTGCAGATGAAAGTCAGAATTCATGGGAATATTTTTGGATTCAAGACTATTAAAGGCTCTTTCAAAGTTCACATATGACCAGAGCTGCCAGAGAAATTCACGATGTGGCAACCTCTGAGGTTTCAATTGTTGTTTCCATTCCGCACTCACAGAAAAATAAAAGTCTTCCCTAAAAATGGGAGGTGGTTGGCTATGGTCTAGAGACCAGTGGCTGATGCAGAGCTTAGGATGGGGCAGATGTGGGCTCAAGTGACTCTTCCAGTTTAGAGAAATCTGAACTGCGCAGAGAAGGACCTAGATGGTGCCTCCAGCAACTCATCGGCAGCCACCTCCTCACTCCCTCCTCAGATGTAGAAAACTCCCAGGAAATCAGGTTTGCAGCAACTGTGAGTCTTCGAAATACAGCGGAAGGGGGCGAGTCTATGGCAGCAGTCAGGAACTTGGTCCTTTTGTCTGCCAGGGCATTATTTCTCATTAAATCCAGAAGTACTGGGGGCAATGCAGGAAAAGGGTACGATACTGCCAAAACTCACTACTATTTTGCTGATCTCAAAATCTCTTTCTGCCCTTGTAACTCTAGTCCTTCAACCAAATAAATGCACAGAATCAAAGCTTTTACTTACATGAAGATGAAAACAAACACATAGAAAAGCCCAGCAGAAAACAAACATTTTAGACGGTGAACCTCAACAGCCTGAAAGCCGAAAGGTTGAATAAAAAGAACTCAAATGCATAATTTTAAAGATTTGATTTTTTTTTTTTTAAGGCTTTGTTATTTTGGGGTCCTGCCTTGTGATTCTTGAATGTCTGAGGTTAACAGTAGCCTTATTTCACCAAAGGGTGCCTAGTGCCTGGTGGCTTTACACTGAGAGCAGCGTGACTACAGCGCAGAATATCGTAAAAGGAGAGGATAATTCAAGATACTGCATGAGACAGATGCAGTGGAGTGAAACAGTGGAGGAAAATGCCATTGGACGCTGGGAAGAGAAACTTCCTGGCAGTAAGAGTTGTTATTTTGTTGTTATTTTGTCTGACATTAGCAGTGAGATGAACTGGGTGATCTAAGGAGTGTTTTGTTATCTCTTACTTCTAGGAACCCTTGAGCCACAATGCCACTTGGACGGGATTTATGGACAGCTTTTCAAAACAAGCATTCGAAACATGAATGTGCATCCAGAGGAAGCTTGGGCAAAGAATGCCATTTTTCTTCTTCTTCTTTTTTGCTTACCAGTTAAACACAAACATTTGAATAAATGAATAATTTGGCATCCATGTGAACATTTCATATGCTACACACACTTTTTGCTTTCTAAGTAGTCACACAATTTCTTTCTAGATTTTGAAAGATGCCATTTTGAGAAAGAAAAAATACAATATAATGTTTCAAAAGTTGCGAAAGAAATGGTTAATGTTTCTGCCAGTTCTCAGTCAGCAATTGGGTATTCGAAAAAATCATATTCTCAGATATGAGCAAAGATACAACTACATGTTCCTAAACTGGGCATTTTCTCTGTTTGTACGTATTTGTGTGTACAGTTATGAGTGTGATATAATTATTCTTAAATTTTAAAGTTTTATTTTATTAAAAAATATCACTTGATATTTTGCAGGTTGCATCTCACAAATTCAAAGTGATGTGCAAAAAATCAGCTCATTGCTCCATGACTGAGATTGCATAGATGTATTTAACATCCATGATATAACTTTGCTCCCATTGTCCATTGCTAGGAACACAAATATGTGCCTGTAACATTACTCACATTTTTGTTTAGCTCTTTTTTTTTTTTTCATTAAATTAAAATGTTGATAAAGAATAGTCTGAAATGCTTAAGTAAAATTTATCTATGTAAGCAGTGGAGCCCAGTTTAGATTGCATGTCTAAATCCAAACAACACATACCAAGTGATCTACTGCCTGCTGCACAGATTTACCATAAGGGATATTCTTTTTTTAGACATGTATTTATTAATTTCGCAGGCCATATTTATATGGCATTTATCAAAAAAAAAAAAAAGTATTTGTATTTTAACTACACTTAAAAATATTTACACTATTGAACTGGAAATCTTGCTGAGTTAGAGAATTCAGACTCAAGGGATTTTGGGGGGCGGACTTTTCCCTGTTTGATAGTCATCTCCAAGGGCTGTCCTTCAAACCCAGTGGTAAATATTTGTGTGGTCTCTTTTATATTTCTTGATTTCGTATTGTAGCTGCAATTTGTTGTTTTCTGTATTTTCCTTGGCTCAAGAAAGGAGGACTCTTGGGGACTTGTTTCCCATCCTTGTGATCAGTGCCATTAAATCCTTGGAGCTCATCATGTTTTGACAAAGCAATTTTTGGTTTGACTACGTTTGATTCTCTTAAGCATTTGCCTATAGTCTAGGGAGGTTAATTTTTAATTACTTTTAGTGTATTAATAGTGTTATTTTAATATTGTTGTAACTGAATGTGCAGTTTATGTGACGTTCTTGCCTCTAGCAAGCACAAATGAGGAATTTTATAGGTACATGTAGGAACAGATTAGCTTTATTTCTTATGGCGCTTGTCTAAGATTTATATTAAATATACTTAGGAAATTAAAAGCATGCAGCTCATCCAAATTAATTGCTTTCGTATTGGATTGGCCAGTTGTATTCCTAGTGCATGGGCATTACTGCATGTGGATTATAGAGCCAGGAAAGTGCTGTATGGAAGAGATATTTATCATTTGGCAGAGGAAGGCACATGCTGCATCACATGGGGTGGGGTAATTACAGTGTCTCTGGAGCTGTGGGCGTTCAAGATGGCCACAAACAGAATTTGTGTGAGATGCTGCAGAGTGAAAAAAAAAACGTGCCATCTATAAATTTAGAATTTTTACTTTTTTTTTTTTTTAATTTAAAAACAAAATAGAACATTGTTTCCTGCATTTGGGGTCGAATCCTCCAAACCCTTATGTGAATTATCCCACAGGCTTGGAAAACTACTGTGTTTTCTGTTTCTGCATTTCTTTTATCATTTAGTACTCACACAGTAAATACCAAAGGGCAAAATATGGTTTGCACAGAATGTGTTTGTGTTGTTGAAGTAATTACAGGCATAGGCTGACTGCTTTTGTGGCCTCGCAGCCGCTTTAGGGGTTCTGCACATGCAGTCACCGGGATCACACATGCAAAGGCACTGCTTATTTTGTTAAATTAGGCATGCAATTTCACTTGTGATTTTAGCACACAGCTGGAAAAAACGTGGTGATTTTTGAGACAGAAACAAAAACCAAAGAACATTGATTCTGAAAGGATCAAAGGATCACTATGACTATTTAGCGTATTTAATACTTACCCTTCTGTACATTGGCAAACTTTGTATAACAAAGTATATATATAATATATATGTATATAAACATATACATATATATAAACATATACATATGCATATATATACACACCTCTTTCTAAAAATGGATAGACTCCAACAGAACCTTACCTGGACACTTGGCATATAATGGGGCAGTCACCAGAAATGATCAGCCTGCTGTGCCTGGGCACCTCCATCCATTGTCTGGATTGCACATAATTCTGTAGTTTTTGGCACTGCAAATTATTCCTGTTTTGGAGTTACATGTTTATATCACCAATCTGAATGCCACAAATACATGGTTCACTGCCTCTTCTCTTTGGAGTAACCTCATGCTTCCTACCAAAATTAGGCAGTTGATGTTGGACTTAAAAATCTCCTATTTTTTAAAAGAAGTTCAACTTTGTGAACTCTGCATTTTTTCTCTGCCACTGATGAATCCCTTCCATTTCATGTTATCTGACAGAAGAAGCCACCCAACAGAAGGATCAAAGGCTTGTCAGCCAAGAACACTGAGCCGAGAGAGGGATGGCTTTTCTGAAAGCTCTCTTACCACACCTGTCCATCTACATCCTTGATTAGCATGATGGAAGAGGAGAGAGGAAAGGGTGAGAACTGGAAATTCATCATTCATCCTGGTGTCTGGAAAGAGACTAAAGAATCCTACAGTGTATTATAGACCAAAGACTTTCAAAATAAGTATATTTTGTGGTAGCCAAAGACACAGAGAAAAGCAAAATTAAAGCTTCACAGTTGCTCCTAAAAGTTTAGTCCTCAGGAGGATGGGTTGCTTCAGTGCTGCCAAAATGCTTTGTGTTTTGAAGACATCCATTCATCATTTCTCTAGTCCTTTTTGAGTGCATGTGCCATCAACTACGGAGCTGTTCCCCACCTGATCCATCTCCTCTTGCCTTTGAACAACCGTATCTTCCTTGGCAAAGGCATTTGGAGCAGGTGCAAGCGAAAAGGTCACATCCTGAAGGTCATATCTATCTTACTTCATTCTGGTAGACAGGAAACACTTGTAGCTGTGGCTAGCCTTGGGATCCATACTCACTCAGGGATATGTATCTATGTGTATAGCCATGCTAAGTCTTGAACTGTAGGAGCATTTTGCTGTTCCCAGATGCAGGTGTGCATCCAGCTACTTTCTGACTCCATTTGGGGGTGGGATATTGCCTTTCCTGTGTCTGTTCTGTCTTCTCAAACATTTTGGTTTTCTTTTGGGAAAAGGAAGCTTAGGTGAGATGAGGCTATAAAGGACTTACAGCATCCTTCATTTGGTCCTTGATCTGGAGTCACTTGGAGTATTTCTGTGAACAAAGATTATTCACATGAAGGCTGAGTATAACTCTTATCCTGTCTGGAAGGATGAAAATAATATATACATATATGTTTATATATATATTGAAAATCAGTGTCAACTTTTTTTTTTTTTTTTGTTATTAATAGTAATGTAATAGATATTGCAAAGTTTCTTTTTCCAAGCTGTATATACTTGCATGTAATATTGTAGCTGTCATATGTCACTTTAAAATACATTTTAGATGAAGAAATGGATTGTAGATTTTCAAATAAGCTCTTTAAGGATATATATTCAATTTTCTTTAATATTTTAATGTGCTTTCAAGAAAGAATAATATCCCTAAGTATATTACTTTTTGTAATAAAGATTAAAAACATACTAAATGAGATAATTGTTTTATTTTTCTTTTCAAGTGAAAGATTTACAGAATGAGGTTGGAAAATTGTGTGTAGGCTGATGTTTTATGTTGTAGCTGGTTATTACTCAGTGAGTCACAGTAAGTTTCCAGAGCCTGCCACACCTTAAGGTTAAACAGCCTCAAACCAGGCAGCAAACTATTAGCAGAGGTGCTTTGAATGATATTTTTTTTTAATATAAAAAGTTATATTTTTAAGCAATATGCAACATACTTGAGAATACTCAAATCCTGTTTCCTTAGAAAGCTTTTCCTTTTCATTTTCTGGTTCTTCTGATAGGTTTAAGCATGTCTAAAAATTATTTGAGATATTTATCAGTATTTCCTAGGAAGAATTAGAGGCCTCTCTGTTGGTACAAAAGGAGACAGTATCCCATGGCATAGACACATTTAATTGTCCATGCTTGCATCTGTGTGCTGGAAAATGTGCTGGCAGATATGCACACTAAGGTAGTCGATTGTCAGAAATGAAGTGCAAATTCCTTGTATGAGGCTTTTAGTATTTTGAAAATATAGGCAGAAATCTGCGTACTTTCAGTAAGCATGAGCAGAGTGTTGAAACAGAAGCAGCAAAATACGCAGAGTGCACATTCATCTTCCGGTTTAATAGTAGTGCATCAATGTCTCCCTTGCTGAATGCTACATGTGGTATTTTAGAATCATAGAAGCATGAAATGGTTTGGTTTGGAAGGGACCTTAAAGATCATCTAGTTGTAACCCCCCTGCCATGGGTAGGGACACCTCCCACCAGACCAGGTTGCCCAAAGCCCCATCCAGCCTGGCCTTGAACACCTCCAGGGATGGGGCAGCCACAGCTTCTCTGGGCAGCCTGTGCCAGGGCCTCACCACCCTCTGAGTGAAGAATTTCCTCCTAACATCTAATCTAAATCTCCCCCTTGTCCTATCACTACACTCCCTGACAAAGAGTCCCTCCCCAGCTCTCCTGTTGGCCCCCTTCTGGCACTGGAAAGCCGCTGTAAGGTCTCCCTGGAGCCTTCTCTTCTCCAAGCTGAACAACAACAACTCCCTCAGCCTGTCTTCACAGGAGAGGTGTTCCAGCCCCTTGATCATCTTTGTGGCCCTCCTCTGGACTCACTCTAGTAGGTCCGCATCTTTCTTACGCTGGGGGCCCCAAACCTTCATGAAGAACTCCAGCTGGGGTCTCAAGAGAGCAGAGTAGAGGGGGAGAATCCCCTCCCTCACCCTGCTGGCCACACTTCCTTTGATGCAGACCAGGATACAGCTGGTTTCTGGGCTACAAGCGCACATTGCCAGCTCATGGTGAGTTTCTCATCAACCAACACCCCAAGGTCCTTCTCCTCAGGGCTGCTCTCACCAGAACAAATACGGAAACAGGCAGTTCTGGAAACCACATGCTAAAAGAAATGTAGCATCAAAATAAATATTAATTGCCTAGATATTCAATGTGATATTCTATTTATTTATTTATATTTATTTTATTTATATTTAATTTATTAATACATTTATTTATTTATTTTCAGTGGGAGCTTCATTCTGAAAATTGTGGGGGTCTTCTGTACTGACTAAACAAGGAATTTGAATCAACTTGAAACATACGGGCTTTTTCCCTGGATTCTGAGGAAGACCAAATTTTCAGTACTTTGGACAATTCATTTTAGGGAGGTGAAAAAAAGTATTTGCTGCTAAAAACTAATTCAGAGCCTGTCTGTGCACTTAGTGAATGGTGGTAGAAATTGGTGTCCTGTCTGTAATCCCAGCCTGACAAATGAAAACTCAAAGCAGTGCCATAGTATGGGTACTCCATAGAGTGCTTCTACACCTGCTTCTGGAAGCTAGGGTATTGAATGAAAAAAATATCTACAGCCTTTCTGCAGAGACTTCCCTTGTGCTGTACCTACAGGCTGCCCAGTACTGAGGTGTTCCAGCATTGCGCTGGCATCATATGATCCTGTTCTCCTCCTGTACCCAAGTCACATCCATCTGGGATACCCTGCTCAGGGCAAAAAGGTCATCTTAAAACAGGCATCATTTAAAAAAAAAATCTCTACTAATAGACTGAATTACTTATTAAGATAAATAAAAGCCAAAGCAACCCATCCAATGGCCATGGGATTCTCTGTGTTGGCATACTTTTGAAGAAAGTTAAATTTATATCAAGCAATTTTGTCCTGGAAAATTTGGGCAAATCATATTGTGAATTTGATTTTGGGGCCATTTGTCCTGTCATTTATATTCAGGGTTATGTGTATGCTTTTTTGTTTGAGTACATTAGAGAATAGTTTTCATAGTAGAAGTGATAATGGCAACAACTGATTTACAGCCTACTGGGCTGGCAAAGTGGCTCTACTCCAGTTATATTTTTTATTTGCTTCTAAAAATTTTCATCCTTAGCTATTTTCTCCTGTGGGTGTTGCATTTTCAAATGTGAAGTTTAAGATATTTTAAAGGCAGTGGAATTATTATTATTATTATTATTATTAATAATAATAATAATAAAACCTTTCCCCATTATAAAACTTTTGCGAACTTTTCATTTAAGTTACTTTAATCAAAATCAAAAACAAACAAACAAACAAACAAAAAAACCAACAAAAACAACAGAGAAATAGATTAAGTAGGTAAGTGTTGGGGATATTGTCCAGTTAGGTGAAAAGTGTCTTAAATTTAGCAGAAGAGATAAAGGGATTTACAAGACAAAAGTCCATCACAGTAAAGGAAGGCAGAAGCACAAGAACCAGTATCTAAGAAACTTTTAAAGTATGTATACAGAGAGAAAATTGTATCTTTTTTTTTTTTTTTTCCCCAGATATGGAAATGCTTTTCCTTCAACTGGTGGAGTGATGGGATTTCAGATTTTCAGAAGATTTCCCGTGATTTTTTGGTGTATTTTATTGTCCATATGCAGACGTTGAATGTTAGTATTCACACTAGTTTTAAGTGGCTATATGGACATATGAACCAGTAAGTAAAATGAAGAAAAAAACATTCTCCCAAGCTACTTTCCCTGTTTCTTCTCTCTGCATATATAATGTCAACCACTGGCATTCTTGTAGCATTCAACTGCAAGCCTTCATGCCATGTAGTAGTGAAGGGGCAGAAGGGGATGTTTTCTTTTCCTTCCCCCATTTTTTGTGCTGTTCAGCTGCTGTTAATCTCACTTTCTACTCTTCTTTAATGTGGAGAACTTGTCCCACAGGGCACACAGGAGAATATGGTTTGAATTTCTTTCAGTTTGTGGTAAACGTTTTCCACTTTGGTTTATGGGCTAATAATTCAACTTCTGATACATCTCAGATGTATTTAAAAAGGAGTCTCTCAGGAGTGGCAGAGCAGTGGGAGGTTAGTGAAGAAGGAGCTTATCTGGTCCTGTGGAAGGGGAGCTGTATGAAAACATGCAGTATCTGTTTGCTTTCATAACCTGTTAACTCTCTCTAAAGGATTTTAGTTGTGTTGTTAATAGACCTAATACAGCTTTTAACAGGGGCCCTGCAGAAATGAAGAATTGCACTAGATTGCTGGCCATGCCTTTGAGGAACCTTGGAAAATGGCTATATTGAGAGGAAAACTTGAGTAGTTTGTTTTTTTTTTTTTTCTTTTTTTTTTTTTTTTTCTCTGTGGCAGAAAAAATGCAGAGCTCTCCACAGAGTTTAAGTTCTTTTAGAAAATCTCTGAGATTTTTAAAATCTCTGCACATATTAAAAGAACACTTTTAATCAGCAGTGCCAGGTCTATAACCCTTTGTTAAGGGCAGCCTAAGTGAAGACCGATGGAGCTGTACCACCCAGTTGTACAGGGAGCTTCCTCTCTGTTGGCATGGCCATGTTTCACTTGAGGGTCTTTCAGCAGAGGGTGGACACCTTGTCCCTTCACAGCCCCTTTGCCCCTCAATGCAGAACAGCCATGCTTTACTTCTATGGCATACCAGAAAGCTATCCAGGTACATAATTGTCAGAGAGTACTTCCAGAGACCTCATGAAAGGCCCAGCTCATCAAAATCAATGTCTCTGAACGTCAGAAAAGACCGAGACAGTATGGTTCCTTGTCATTAACAGCTGCTCACAACAATTGACATTTTTTTTGGGACGGGGTCCAGTTATTCATTGTAGACACTTACAGCCAGGGTCTAAGTACTGACCTCTCAGCCAGGAGTCAAGCTGCTGCAACGGTAAGAGTGAGCTGGTCAGCCCCATCCACGTGGTCAGGAGGGCCAGACATGGGATCTGTTTTAGGGAGATCAGAATAGCTCTGCAAACTCCTCTGCCCCTATTCACTAGTCTCCACCAGCTATAACAGGAGCTCAGACACCTGGATCACATGAAGACATTCACATTTAGAAAGTATATTTAGGTGTCTACAGTCTGGACCTGAATATCAAACACTTGTGGCTTAGGGATTCAGCCTCCTAAACATAGATGCCCTGTGGTGTCTGAGACATCCAAGGGGGGCTGAGGAGTAGGACACAAAGTCTACGGGGGAGCCATGGGCCAGCAGATGCAGTCCAGGCAAAGAGACTGCAGCGAACCTCAAATATCTGTAAATATCTATGTGTGGGCAACAGGCTTGAGCCCTTAGTGAAACATTCATATTTACCTTCCATCTTTCCAATCGCGTTTCTTCTTTTGGCGTGTTTTGGCGTCTTTGGTTTTCAATCTCCCATTTTCCATGTGAGGTGGCTAGATATCTGTCAGTACAGGTATGAATTTAGTGTGACCAACTACAAAGAAGAAATTAAAACTATTTTTACCTGAAGTGCATTTATTAGAGGGCCTGTGAATGGCTGATTCATGCCCCTCAAAATAACCCCTTTCCTTGTCCTTACCACCTCCCCATGTTTTCCTTCCCAGATAAAGCCAAAGGAATGGAAGGCAGTGGAAGAATGATAAGCCTTAGAAGAGGAGTTTCTCTGTAATTTATACTGAACTGTAATTATTTACTTGGCTTGTTTTAAGACAAATTTCTGATACATGCCCGCATCAGTGCCGGCCGTGGGACTAGTTTCGGGAAGCAGGCTGACCATTGCTTAAGTGGTTTGAGAAAGCTCTCCGAACAGCTGACATAAGTTGAACACGTTGAACAAATAAACAAACAGACGTGTAGTTTGAAAGGCCCTCAGCGGCCTTTCTTCTGGGGCCTCTGCAGCTGGTGATGGAGAAAATGTTTAATAACAACGTGACAGCTACAAATATGCTTCCTGGTTTGCCATATGCTCAGGTCTCATCATATATGATTTTCCATATGGTGGGAGGAGCAGGGCAAACAGGCTGTGCTGGGTCTGGTAATCTGCGGTCACTTCAGACTTTCCAGGAATTCCAGAAAAAGATGCATAAGAGTGGTGGGGAAGGGATGATGAGCTCTTACAGCACAGAAACACCGACAAACCTCTTGCTGTCCTCTGAAGGATTTCCATACATTGAAAACTCTCTTGGGTAAAGGTAAATCTATGGCACACTGCCATCAAAAAGAAGCAGCAATCAAAACTTAGCAGACTGCTAAGGGGATTAAAGCGTCTTCTGTTAGTGGCAGTGCAAAGACTGCCAGGGATTTGTAAGGCTGAGATATGATTAGAAATGTGATGCAGACATCAGTGACAACTCATGAGGGTGGGTTAACTTTAGTGCCATATGACTGTTACTAACAGAAAGACTGATAACATGTTTTTTTTTTCTTTCTTTCTTATAATGTCCTTTTTTTTTCTTTTTTTTTTTTTTTTTTTTCCTGGTGACCTTATTCTCCCCCAGTTTAATATTCTATTCACATAGAAAGCAGTAGGCACAGACTCAAATTTCCTTCCTATAGCTGCTTTAAAGAAAATATTAGGGCTGAAAGGAAAACATGATTTCAACATTCACAACAGATTTTAAAATGGAAACATGAAAAGCTCACACTCGTAATAAGAGACTGTGGCTAATTTCCTAGACAAGATAACTTTGATCTTTCAAAGGCCGTATTTTCCATGTCAGCGGTCTCACTGTGGGGTCCAGGGCTTCAGAGCACTTGTCTCCAGGCTATGAGAGGGCTGAAGCTCAATGCCATAAATATATAATACCTCACTGCAGAGTGTGTCTCTTCAAATAAAAATGCAGTCATTATGTAAGTAAGAGTAAAGCTGAGCAACTAATTAATACCTTGATCCTTGATTTAATGCCATAAAGGCAGATTTCGGTAGTGCCAGGATTATTGTCTTGGTCCATTGACTTTGCACAGGCATAGATTTACTGTTACGAAGAAGAGTAGAAAACAACTAAATATTCAGATGGATGTTATTCTGAAGCGCGATGAAATCTCTTTTGCAATGTGTATGCCGGTTTTAAAGTTAAAGATTGGTTACTAGGAAGCAGAAGCTAATTGTTTTCAAGCATGTAAAAAACACAACATGGGTCAGCTAATTAAGATGATGAAGGTAAAACCTTGTATTTCTCTACAATCAGAGAGGTTAGACAATGAGCAGGTCTAAAAACAACTTGTTCCATGACGCATGCCTGTGCCAGATTCTGTTGCAGTTTGGAGAAGCAATTATGTAAATATAGATTTGCAAACAATTTCACAAAGTGACAAAAACAGTGTTAATTACCAAAAATGTTAGTGATCTGTCTAGCCAACCACAGAGTGATGAAATCATGGTCATTTTAAAAATGAAAGCCTGATGTAATCCCCCTCTTTTTTTTCTTTCTCTCTCTCTTTTTTTTTTTTTTTTCAGGAACATTATCTTTCCTTGTGTCATTGATGTAACTCTAAAGAGCATCTGAATATATATATATATATATTTAAATATATTTTTTAACCTAGGTCCAGGAAAAAGGCACACTCAAAATAACGTGTCTATTCCTGTTAACAGTATTGAGCAGTGCCTTCAGTCTTCTCCATAGATGTAAGAGTCAGTTCTTTTTTTGTCTAAATTCTCATCCTGAACTAAAAAGATCTGGGCTTTGATTTTGATACAACAAAGATGCAGCATATTTTCTTTCAATGAGTGAAAAACAGAGTAGATTGTAACTTTTTCATGGTTTTAACTTGCACAGAGTTTCTTAGTAATTATACATCGTAACTGAAAGCTCTTTAATCTTCATTCAGTTCTTCACTTATCTGGCTGCCTGTAAGCCCAGCCGTTCAGCATTACAGTTTAAAAGGCCCATTTTTCATGAATGCAATCAGTCTCTTCATTGTACTCATTGGTTACTGAGGTCCTATAAACATAATTGATAAATCGTAAGAGACAGAGTACATCCTCCTGGTACTAAATACCGGTATCCAGTTACTCTACTTTCTCCAGATTATGGCTGCGGATGTCATACAAGATTGACTAAAAACATTCCTTGGAAGAATTGTACAAGTTCACATCAAGTTTAGAAAAGGTTCTGGATGCAGTTAACCATAAATAATGGTTATTTTGTAATATTCAGAAACATCTTATTTCCATGGATAAATTGCTACTTTCTCTTTCTCTGGTGAAAATTTAAATAGTAGCTTCAAAAAAAAAATGCTTCTATTCCTACCACAAGGTTATACAACACAGTGTTGATACAATTTGAAGGAGCTGACTTACTGTTTAAAATATGGATGTTGCATATGACTTAAATAATGTGAATTATATGCTGAAGTCATTACTGAGTTGTTACCCAAGCAAAAACATACTGTTGCTTCAATAAATATTTCAGGTTTCAACACTATAATTCTTATGAGACATCTTACAGAAATAAGATGGATAGTAACTTAAAAATTGCTCTTGAATTAATATCTTACTGTTTAAATATTTAGCCAGGAGCTTACTAAAATAGGATTTTTTCTCCATGTATTTGTTAACCAAATATTAAATGTACAAAAGACAAATCATATCTCCTATCTTCTCTCTCCACCATTAAATAAATGTGTAATAAGAATCCATAACTCTTCTAAAACTTACTGGGTGTATCGATGTAGCTGCCCACGTCATAGCATGAGAGCAAAGTTTTGATGAAAATACATCTGTGAACAAAATAGTATCTTCTAATGGTATCTTCTAAGTTTTTCTACAACAGTTGAAGTCTCACACAATGTTTTATGAAACTTTTCTTTCTGTAGAGTTAAGAAGTGGTCCCACTTCTACAGAAGTGGAAATGCAGACCCAGGGAGACGGTGTGTGTTTGATGATAATCCATAACTCTAAGCACCTGAATTTCAGTCTTTTCATTTAGGCGCTCAATTTTGAATTACAAGAAATGCTGAAGATGATCGAGTGCCTCACAGCTAGTCATATGCAAAGCCCAGAAAAACTCTGTGAGTTTTGACACTTCTGTGAGTTGTAATCTTTGTCTAATAAACCAACTAGTAAGGGATATTTGCTTAAAACCTGCAACATTTGTATGTAAGCTAAAGATATAGCTTTCAGCTGAAAATGTCACCATACTTTACAGGATCAGGTTCTTAAATTACGTACATATGCATTGCCTTTAGTGCTCTAGCTAACCTTCAAATGCCTCAGCAATTACAATGCTAACTGTTAGAAAACATTTCTATATCTTGAGTCTTGTAATAGAAGGAGACACCTTTTAAGCTCTTTTTGTTAAACGTACTGCACAGTAGTCAGTCCAATCCAAAACTAAAGAATTCACCAGAAAGACTCCCACTTATTTCAGTGAGTGAACTGGAAGTAGCCTCTAAAATGTTGTGTGCCTCCAGCTCAAACATGAGAAGTACAAAACGAAGGGAGAATTTTCACTCCTCTCCTGCCAAGTGTTTGTGATGACTCAGATACAGCAGACTGCTAGGAAATTGTACTTAAACCACAAGGACAACACTTATTGCAACTCCTTAGTCATCAGAGAGAGAAGCTAAATTCAGTTGTAAAGTTTGATACAGAGTCGCAGGCTGCAGCTTTGAATTATTAATTTATTTGTTTAATCTACTGCTTTTTAAGATTACGTTTATCTAGGAGCTGAAAACTAAGGTGTTTATAAAAAGTATTTAATCCAGAACTATGTGGAATAGTTTGTTAATTCAATATCACTCTTTTCTAAAAGCTGATGACATGAATCACACAAATGAAACTGGCATCGTACTGTTACCAAATATCACCACATCAAATAATTAGCAAGAGTCAGGGACAAGGAACTGTGACATTAATGACACAGCCTCTTAAAAGGGCAGTCTTACGGTTGCCTAACACTGGAATTATCCTCTTATTTAATCTTGACTTTCAATCTGCTTGGGTCCTGTTACTCAAAAAAAGAACGCTACATTTTATTTGTCTTCAGCACTAGTGGTGTTGCTTATCACTTCTATATCCACATCTACATCTTCCAAATGAATGCATTACCAGTCATTGCACAGTTGAAACATTTAATTTAGTGCCGTGAGCTCAGCTTTTGGGCTGTGTGTCACCCTGTGGATTTCTTTAAAGAGTTTCACATTTTAATACCTATCCGATTTTCACAGAGAGTATTTCGGCTGTGTCATGTTGTGCTAATATACCAAAGGATTTCTTGGTTGGTTTGACATTCTGCTGCCCCTAGGTAGCAAAAATCTGTGGTCTCCAAGGATAACCCTCAAAACTAGAAAGAGCTGGGTACCGACTCCCAGCGGGGCTTCCTTTCTGTGAACTCAGCCAACCAACAACTCCATGACTCCAGCAGATGTTTTTGGCCTTCAGACCAATGGATGAATTTGTCCATCTTCCCTCATTCCCTCAGTCATCTCTCCAGCTGAAGCCAGCATGGTTAAACCTGGATCCCTGCCGAGGACAATCAGGAACGAAGTGCTGGCCCAGTGAGGTTTTCCAGCATGTACCAGGCAGATTGCATTCAGGGGCAAAGGGTCCATGCTATATAAATGCTGTAGAGCCTGTACCAGTGTTTTTGTGCTGTCTTTGATTGCAGGTTTTAAATATGTCATGTATTTCCAGATGCATTATTTATGTTTGCTTGTGTTGTTGTGCAATTTGTGGCAGAGTGAGGGGTCTACTGGAAAGCAGCCCTTGGTTTAGTGGCCAGCCCTGTAGCAAAATATTAGTAATACAGAAATCTGCTGCTCTAAGTGAAATTTGATTTAAGCATAAATGACAGAAAGCATTCAAATAATTTATTTCTTGTAGACTTGAAAAGCAATTAACTAAAAATGTAGCTATTTTGTTTTCTCCTTTTCTTTTTTCTTTTCTTTTCTTTTCTTTTCTTTTCTTTTCTTTTCTTTTCTTTTCTTTTCTTTTCTTTTCTTTTCTTTTCTTTTCTTTTCTTTTCTTTTCTTTTCTTTTCTTCTCTTCTCTTCTCTTCTCTTCTCTTTTCTCTTTTCTTTTCTTTTTTCTTTTCTTTTTTCTCCCCTCCCCCTCCCCTCCCCTCCCCTCCCCTCTCCTCTCCTCTCCTCTCCTCTCCTCTCCTCTCCTCTCCTCTCCTCTCCTCTCCTCTCCTCTCCTCTCCTCTCCTCTCCTCTCCTCTCCTCTCCTCTCCTCTCCTCTCCTCTCCTCTCCTCTCCTCTCCTCTCCTCTCCTCTTTCTCCTCTTCTTTTTCTTTTTTTCCTGTCTTTCTTTTCCTTTCTTTTCTCCTTCCCCTTCCCCTTCTCCTTTCCTTTTCCTTCACAATGCTTCATGGTAGTGAGGAGGATCCAAGTTCTAGCTCAGCCTGTCAATGTCCAAGCTCTATCAGAGGGGTTAAAGCTGGTGGCTGGTCACTGCTGGCAGCAGTTCACTTACAAATGAGTTATTTTTCAGCTGGTATGGGTAGGAGGTTGTGTCTACTTCTGAGTCTCGGCTTTGATACCATGAGCCATGCCTGCGTCACCTGGAGTTTAGGTAGCACTCTTGCCATACAAACCATATCTTCAGCACCTGCAGAAAGTGAAGCTAGCACCATTGACATGTGGTGTAATTCAGTGCCAGCTTGTGACATGAGTGTTTCACAGTTGGTTGTCCCAGATCTTATGGTTTTCAAGGCAGCTTATCTCTATTTGCTTTCTGGGTTGATGTACTACGTTAAAAAATGGACTCTTGCTTTGTGACATACTTTGTGCCTTTTAATCAGTGGAAGCATTTAACCAGGACTGTGCTGACTTTAATGAAATGTAGCTTTCAGAATTGCATCCCTCGTTATACCCCTAAAATAGAGCTTTTTCTTTCCCATCCCAAATAGTTTTAGTGTAAATTCTTATTTATAAATATATGTATAAACTCCAGGAGTTTGGAAGTGAATATGTACTTGATAATATGCTGTAGTTTGTGGTAGTTAGCCATGATTTTAATATTTGCTTGGCTCTTTCCAAACATGATTTTATTCTTGGTACAATTTAACTTTTGGTGTTCCCTAAAAATGTCTTTTAAAAAAAATTATTATTATTTTTATTTTTAATTTCCCTTATTTATTGTTACTATAAACAAAAATTGGAAAGGAAAAAAAATCTAGGAAGTTACAGGAGTGGTAAGTGATCATTGCATGATTATGATAATCTCTTTTTTTTCCTTTTTTCTTTTTTTTTTTACTTGGATGACCATTAACTTGTGTAAGCTTCCCACTTTGTGATCCTCCTGCTGTGAACACTACGTATTGTATATTGAAATTTACCCTATTGATCTACGTGACCACAAAAGGAATCCCCAGGGCCATATTTAATTTCACAGTCAAATGCACTACTTGACTAGAAGCCTATATTCTTGAGCTCCTCTGGGAACCACACTTTGCACTTTATATAGCTATTTTGCTTTGTGCATGAATCCCAGCAGGAAGATTGGGGGGATGGGGATTGGGGAAAAACATATATGCCAGTTAAAAAAAAAAGAAAAAGAAAAAAAAAAAGAACAACCCCCCTCTTTTTTTTTTTTTTTTTTTTTTTTGAACCAGAAGTAATCAGTTGCCATAATACTGTATTGTTTGTTTGACTTTTTTTCACTGTGGTTACTGTTACTTCATCCCTAAGACATTTCCAAGAGAAATGAGGAATTGTCCACAAGATAATCACCACTATGTCTGACTTTTCTGTGTGTACTATGGTGTGTCACTACAATGGAGATATTATCTATATGCAGCCTGTTAACAAAAATAAGGGATTCTAACTGGTGAGTATAACTTTCAGCACACACAATTCTGCAAATGTATGATTTCACCAAGAAATATTTCCTTCTGTATTGGCAAAAGTGGTTCTCAGTCTTTTTCAATATGGGTACTTCAGTGTCTGCTCTGTTTGAATGTGATAGCATCTTCAATACCATCAACACTTTCAGCCCAGGAATTTTGGAGAAGGCCAGTTAATGATCCCTGAAATGAGCTGTCTGCACTTCAGGCACTGAGTCCACTCGTGAGCCTGAGCTGATGTCATCTCGGTGCATGGGACAGGGATGATTATGTGCGTCTGTGCTCTTAGAGAAGCTGCCAGCTACAGCTGTGGTTCCTGCTGTGAGCTGGATCATCTGCATGCCCAGTTTGATTTTTGCCCTGCCTGCGATAGCCAGCATGGCCATATTCCCCATCCCACAAAGTCAAATGTAGAGTGACATGGAGAACTGAGTCTGCACATATAACCATCTTTTTGTCACATGTAAACCCATGCTATGAAAGTGGATGTTATGAAAGTGGATGCCAGCTTTGAGATGGAGCTAATCCCCTCTCTCAGGGATGCCATCTGGCAGGGCTTTTCTCCCTGATGCCAGCAGACTATCTGCAGGGACCCAGTGCTCTAGACTCGACAGAGCACTGGGGTTCCTTCTCCCATTTGCTTCAGTGGGAATAAGAAATACCAAGCATCTCACAGAAGCTACAGGGGCCACCAGGACCAGCTTTCAGGTGGGCATGCTTAGTCCTCAGTGCAGCACCCAGAGAGTAAATTTGCATAAGTAAATGGTTTTCCTTATGTCTGCTTTGTATATTTACAGTGGGATCTATCCTGCCCAGCTTAGCAGGCACTTCTGTTAGACGTGCCTGATGAAATAGTCTTTCCTAAGCTTTTTTTTTTTTTTAATTCCTTCTATAGTTACTGGGAAAGCAAAGTCCCCCTGGAGAGATTCAGAAGCCAAAACTATAATCTAATATGGATTTAAGAAGTCAGACTGGGTCCCAGCCTGATTCAGTTCATGAGAATTAGTTCAGGGGATGTTTTTTAATGCAGTTCTTGTTAACTAAATAAAACTGAATCATGCTAGCCTACTCCTTTTAAGCCTACACGCTTAAAAGCCCTTCCCTTCAAATCAACTGAGTTTACTTGACTGTCAAATTAATTCTACTTCTAGAATTAGGTCCATTAGAAGTCCTGTGTTTTTTTTTTATTTTTATTTTTATCACTTTGCCTTGATTTATTTAAGTTTCTGCATCATGGGGGAACTTGTTTTCATAAAAATAATAGAACTCAGTGTAATGAGAGATGAGTTCCAATGGGTCTGCTAGTAAAATATAAAGCTATTCAATTTTATACTGATCATTTTCCAAAATTGTCATGTTGACGTTAGAAAAACACTATGTTTTTGGTATTTATAATACTTGGTGGTCACTGCCTTAAGTCCAGCAAATAACAAGACAACATTTATACTCAGTGCTAGTTCTTATGCCTTTACTAGCTTGAGTAGCTTCTGACTTCACAAATTAACTCATCAAATTAAATTTCTTCTTCTTGTGTGTCAACTGACTGGGTTTGAAGACTGATAGTTGCTGGCCATTTAATGTCAAATCTGACCTGATTTTATCAGTTCATAGGTAGTTACATGGCTATAATCAGGCCATATGAATGATGGAATCCAGTGTTCTGGTGTCAGAGCACCTTGCAAAAAAGTTTTCTGTGCCACTTGATTTTATTGTATTTTCTATGGACCAGTGAGGAAGGTAATATATTTGATGCATTTTATGTATATCAGCAATTTCTGTCTATAGTTGCAGCTGTAAATATCCTGGTAGAGAGAATTTGCTTCCATGGTTTGAAAATATCCTTGCAAACTGTTAACTCTGGGCAAAAATCAGTGATTACAGTTAGCAAAAGTGATTTAAAAAATAGCAAAATAAATTATGCAAATTAGTGGAAACTAAGAATGTTGCATAGGTGCGGTTTGGAAATAAATCCTTGACTTTGTTTTTTCTTTTCTGTCTCATGACTTAAAATACAAGCCATTGCTCCTACGTTGATGGGAAAAATCAAAACATATGCTTTTCAGCTAACAAAAAAAAAAAATAACACGCGAAGGATAATGTTATTGCAAGTGTAAAACGAAATGGAACTTTTCCATAAGCCATATCCAGAGTGGTGTTGATGGCCACAAGTCCAGCTTCAACTTGCTTCTGGGGGTGTTTGAACCCACACGGGCCATAATCCAAACACAGTGGAAATACAATACAACACTGTTTTCCCCTCCCAATGCTTTTCACGAAACCACCAGAAGTCATGCAAGAGGCTCACAATGTATCAGTCTAGCTCAGAAGTTCAGACTTGGAAAAACAGCTTGTAAAACTGCTTCATGCATCATGCTTTACAAAGCTTAACTACTTTACATTTGAAGAGGCATAATTATCTGTGCTAAATATCAGTGGTTAGAAGCCACACTGAAAAAAAAAATAAAGTGACATTTTGAAGGGTTGTTAGTCCAGGGAGGAGATGAACAATTTTTGGTATTTTGACAAATAATGTGTAATTAAATACCATAAATTGCACTCTGTAATGTGACTACGTGAAAATGTGAAAATGGCACTTCTTACCCAACCTATTCTCTATGTGAGTCTAGTCACTGCTGCCTTTAATAATTGAAATAATTATTTAAGATTTTTAATATGTAAAAACTCTGCTAAAACATCCCAAAGTGGGGAAGGTGAGCTGGAGGCTTTTGGAGTCAAAGATCATTAGTAACATTAAATATGCAATGTCTGTCAGCCTCTCTGTACAGCCCTTCATCTGCAGGTAGAGTACTCACATCTTCACGTGAAGCCCTGGAGAAGAGGATGGAAACCAATGGCAAAGAGTGTTTGGCCAGTAGCGTTGCCACTGCTGGTGTTAATCAGCAAGCCAGGCAAAACGCAGCTTGGCTAAGATGTGTTGACAGAGCTGACAGTTAGAAATATTCTCTTTTTTTAACTTGTGAAATGGATGTGTTTTACCTGGAATCACTGAGTCACAACAAATATGGAAAACCACTCCCATGCCATTTCCCAGAGCAGAGTGGTCATTTAATAATAGCACGTTTATACAATATTTGTTTCCACAGTCCATGGTAGGGCCTCAAAGTGCTTTAAAAACATTAATAAAGCCATTCATAATCTTTTCTAGTTAAGCAATTTATTTCTACTTTGTTGTCTGGAGACTGCTAATAATTTCTAGCTCTTACATGTAGTACTTCTAAGCTCTGTCTTTCAATGTTCTTTTAAAAAATTATATCATTAAACCCATCTTACGGATGAAGAAGTAGGGCTGTAAAGAACACCAGGGCTTACTAATGACCATATCATCAGTCTATTGCAAAAGCAAATATCCCTCCCTCCATATGTTTTGATAACTATACATTAGCATGTGCATCGTGTAAATTGTTCTCATGAGTCATAGATTCTGGATTTCTGGAGCAATGGGAAGAAATGGAGACTCAAAGGAGGAGAAGAAGCCATACTGTGGTCATGTCAGTGATCCTTTTCTAGGTTGCTTCCAAGAACCAGCTCAATGATAACATCCCAAGCTGGAGTGTCCTGCACGTGCCCATGTGATGGCCATTTATGCAAATTCACAGTGCAGGGGAAGCCTGCAGGCATTGCGCATTTATACTATAAGCCCTGTGGTGCTGACAAAGGCCCGTAGTGATTTCTTCAGGGCTGATTTCCTTGCAATGTATATAAACTCAATATATATATATTTATATATATAAACCCAACCATGAAACCATATGGATCATCTCTTTCTCCATGGACATTAGGAGGAAGTTTGCTTGGTGAACAGAGGGAGCTCCCTCCATCTTCCTACTTTTCTGGCTAAAGACTGAATTTTTTATTCTTGATCGTGGCCCACAAAGATGGTTTGGGTTTTGCAGCACTCACCAGGAGCTTAAACACAGCCCCAAAAGATGGGGGGAGGGCAGGTGTGAGGACATAGTTCTTGGATTTAGGGATTGTTAGCAGGGGACTTTGGTCAGTGAAGCTTTTCCCTCAGGCATTGAGTCAGAGGAAAAGTCCCTCGTCATCAAGTGACACACACTTTATTCCTGGCAAGAGGCGAGAACTGCTGTTGTCTTGGACAACCCCATTGCTATTCCAGGCTGTGGGCAATGAGCAGGTTTTTGCACCAATGGCCTTGATTCCTTGTGATGATCTAGACATCACCTGAAGCACCAGCCAGAGATGGTTCTGTCTTCCCATTTTGAATTGCTCTTGGCCCATGTCTCACTGCTGTGGAAATGCGGGTTGAACAGCAACTTCTCTCAGCACTCAGCTTCCAGTGATTCAGAGATGAAGCTGTCCCGTGAGCCCCTGGAGAAGAATGGCCAGGGTCTATGTGGTGCTGGGTGGCTCTACTTCTTCCTGGTCCTACCCAGGGTCCATCCAGGCAGCTTCAAGCAGTGGCTTCAGTTTTAAGAGCTGGGGAAACTTAAACTTCCTCATTATATTCCAGTTGGTTTGCTCTCTTGGTGGCCCTTACTGTAGTAGAAAGTCAAAGCGTGTTGTAGATAAGAAAGTAGTTCTTGTTGGTTTTGATTAAGATGGCATTGCTCCTGATGCCAAACAGAAGCCATTTAGGGCAGCTTAAGTTCCATCCCCCCCTTTTTTTTTCTTTTTTTTTTTTTCTTTTTTTTTTTTTTTTTTTTTCCAGTTTATAGGGCATTTCTATGGTATGTTGTTGAATTAGCCAGATTTATTTATTTGTTTATTTATTTATTTATTTATTTGTGATATGCTGAAGAGGTTTCTCACCAATACTCTTTCTTGCTATACTTTTATCTATATTTCTGCAGATATACTGGCACTGTCAATGCCTCTTACAGAAAAGAATCTCTAATGAAAGTGCATGAGTGGTATTCCTGATACTCTTTAATGTGCTTTGACTTCTCTAACAATACTGATGTGTAGGTATGCCTTGATCCTATTGTGTTGGCACTTCTCCTTCATCAGACAACACGAGTCTGCAAAGCAGACTGTTTTTACTGCTTTCTTTCTTTTTAAGGCTATGTTTTACTGAAATGATTTTCATAAAGGAAGGCTGTATCAGCATCTCTTCCTGTACTGAAGAACCGTGATAAGCAGTCCTCGGCTCCAGGCTTCATCTTGGAGTTTTTCAAATTATGCTGTCTCATCTGTTGCTTAACACAGAGCTCAAAGAACAGCCTTTGAATTAATACCTGTAATTAATACCTGTAAGAAAGATGTGTTAGGTTTGGGTCTGGAATATCTTTACAGAATTGTCCTTCCACCATCAAGCCCTGAGTCTACATGCTTCAAAAATAATTACTAGATTTTGAGTTCACGATTTATGAAAAATTCTGCACAAACTCTGGTCTCAGAGTTGTGCAGAGAAACAGAGAGGCCCCAGCTTGTGAAGTTCCCATGATACTGTTAATCTCCATCCTTCCTAGAAAAAAATGCATGAAGAAGGTTTAAATCTAAGTATATATTTTGAAGTTATACAGGCCTGCTTTTTAAATTATATTACACTTTAAATTTAGCCTTTTTTTTTTTTTTTTTTTTTTTCATTTTAAGGTCCATACAACAAAAGATCATGGACTTGAACAGAAGCAGAGTATGGCATGTAATCTACAGACAAGGTCTTCACAGATTCCTTTTATTGCCACCCTCTGAAATATATCAAAGAATAATTGCGCTTGATAAATAAAACACAAGATGGCAGTGCTCAGTTCATTAGCAAACTAAATCAGAGCAACTATTTTACTGTACAGTGAAAATGAAATAGAGAAGAAAATATTATCACACACAGCAGCAGTGGGTTCTTAACCCTTTCTGCCTGTCCCACACTAAGACGGTTTCCGCCTGAAGCGTACAAGAATGTGTCACTAAAACCCACAGAGAACACCCACAGCCCTGAAGAACAGCCAAAATCTGCTTTGTTACCCAGAGATACAGAATTGTTTTGCTTAGCCAGCTAATCTTCCGACAAGCGAGAGAAAGTGAAAATGACACCTGAATTTGCCCCAACTTATAATTCATATATATACATTTCTTGCCTATGCTTGAGGCTTATAGCTTCTGAAATGACACATATCCAAACTGCAACTTTAATATTTTTTTTCTTTTTCCAAACAAGAGGTAAGATAACAAATACATTGGTTTAGCCTTCCGTATGCTTCTCTTTCCGCTTGTGTGGTAATACAGTAAATGTAAGGATTTCCTGCATCATTGCATTGCAGCATTGTATTATAGTATTTTTAAAGAGAGACTGTTTTTTTTCTTAACGAGTTTTCCCTCTGAGTGCACAACATCTCCATTAGAACACCTCCAGCATTTAGTTTAGAAGCAATTTAGAGCATACCAAGTTAAATATCTAAATACAGACGGTGTGAACTCTCCTTGTGTAGGGCATAATTTCATAGATGCAGCTAACTGCAGACAAAACAAAACAGTCAAGGCACCTCACTGCCTGGGACTCAGTAACTGAAGATCAACTCATGGATTTGAACCCCCTCTTCTTAGGTCCTGCTCCGTGGCAGGTCAAGGAGTGTAGAAGCCAGCAACCATTCTGCTTGTCCTAATTTTGAAAGGAAATGGGCTCACTTTTGCCTGGTTGAAACTGCAACATCCTGTAAAACCATGTCGTGCTACCATACCCCAGCCCCCTGCCTCTGGTGCACTTAAGACCCAGTAGGTTGGGCCAGTCCCTTACTTGTAGGGATACCTGTGAGGTTAGTCAAGCAGTTGTTGGCTTATGTGATACCTTCGTCAGGGTCAGTGTGAAGCCACCAAGGGAGCACAGCATTCCTTCCTGAAGGAAATGGGACCACGACTTAAAAAAATAAATAAATAAAAGTGCTGTGTATTATGGTTACAGTTATGCAGGGACTTCTGCCAAATGATCTGTGCTCCCTGGCCTAGCACCAAATCCCAGCTTTCCATAGGTGAAGGAAGAGGCCTGAAGTGTGTTATTCTTTTTTACTCTACGACAGTCGAGAACAGGGATTAGGCAAACACCCATCTGATACCCTGGGAGCTGGATCAAGATCCAAAATCTTGCATATTTTGGTGATCGAAATAATCATTTATTTATTTATTTTTTATGCCAGAGAAGGACAAAATGTACATTGAGAATATCAGAAAAATATTTGTTCGTCCTTTCTATTTTTGCTATGCTAACTAAAATGGTTAAAATAAAAATAGCTCTTGTAACAAAAATATGTTGTCTAAAATCCTCCAAAAACAAGCAGATCTTTAATTTGTTCTTAAGTTTTAAGAACACTCTCCACACATTAAATATAGATATTTCTTGTTCTGTTATTCTGCATTCAGAAATATCATGTTATTTAACATTACCAAAAAAAAAAAAAAAAGAGGAAAGAATTGAGTCACCTGGCATACCTACAGAATATTTGCAAAGTATTAACATATTCTCAGAATGAAAAGACGACAGTTTCAAAGCCAGCACCTGCTGCTTTGAGTTTGGTACTATTGTTTTTGCTAATAGTGCCATTTCTCATGGTTTGCAGAAGCAGAGATTGCCATTTGGGAATGTCTGTAGTTAACAAGAGTACTTGTAATCAATAAGAGCATTTTCCAACAGATTTGTTCTTTGTGCTAAGGTATGTACTTGCACAGAAAAATAACTATGCACAGGACTGAGCTGAATGAGTACAACATAGCTTTCTAACGCTTCAAGCAATAACAGCAAATGACACATTTAATGCAATTCCTCATTAAGGGAATGCAATGACTGATTAATACTTCACTCATTCATATCTGAGACCAGACATCCACACTCCCACAGGACATCAGAATATTTTTCTTTCATTATTGTCAGAACTGTACAGTCAGAAGGTAATATGGCTGTCTCCCACAGGCTATTCAGCTACGTTTGCAATGTTTTTACAGGAGAAGCTGTACTACGATGACTCAGTTTGCAGTACTTATCTGTAGTGTGGGATCGTGCTGCTCGCTTTTGCAAGGACACAGCAAGCTGGAGTACTCGATTACTGTTTACAAACAACCCATCAAATCAATGTTTGTACAAATGGAAGTTGAGTTTGAGGGAGCTCACAATGGCAGTCACTGCTGTGGGATTTTCATGCAGTAGGACTGCTTGAATGGGCTGCATACAAAGGTGCTGAGCTCGTCTGGAAAATCCATGACCACACGGAGGAAATGAAACCCAGAGAATTATTTGAGGTTCTTACCACTGTAGCTGAGCTTGGCATGAAATTAATTGCTAAAAAAAAAAAAAAAAAAAAAAAAGTGCCTTGCTGTAATAATCACTATGCAGGCACAACATTCATCAGATTAGATCCACAGCGAGATAGTGTACTTGGAGATAGTGATGCAGGTGTGTGTGTTGCTCAAAGATTTCTTCTGTAGCCATAGCCCTCACACTGTGGTTCTGTGACAGCTGAAGCTCATGTAAGTTGAAGGTGATGTGGTCCAGCTCTCCTTCCCCCATTCCTCAATGTCCCTTCCCATCCATTTCCTGTGCTGGTAGAAATGAGTGTGAACATGTGGCAAGTCAGTTCAGGAAGGTGATAATATGCCCATGCAAGACTTTCCCCACCTCTGCCCTTTAGTACCAGTCCTCCTTGCCCTTGTGGCAGGACTGTCACGACTTTAACGTGATCCCAGTTTTAACCTTACCATCAGCTCCCAACTCCCCAAACTCAATTGTCTCTGCTCTGTTGAAAGACTTCTGCTGGGGTTGAAGCAAATTTGTGGTCATCCCAAAAATATAAGTTGAAAAGGAAGAAAATAAAGATAATTAATGTGAAGATGTGAAACAGTAGTAAGTTGTTTTTATAGGGATGGGCTAACATTTTATATTAAATGAGTTTCTTCTTACTAAACCCATTCTTTTCAAGTTATTATCCTCTTTATGGTGTAGGAAATCTTTACTTTTCCCATTGATGAAAAAGTCCTAACTAACTTTTTACAATCATTCTGTTCTTTCCATTTTTTTTTTATTTTTTATTTTTCAAGACTACACTGCTTAACCTAAACTTAAGGTTAAAATCAAAAGCTCTAAAACAGTTTGCTACCTTTGGCCACACTTCAGCAGAACTTAATATGGTCTAACTCCAGGCCAAGGAATATCTCCGGTTCTGGCTTTTGTGGACAAAGTTGGAAAGCATAAAGAAACAGACATTTAAATACAGTTTTAAATAACTAAGGGATGGGGAGGTATTATGTTGATGGGGATTGAATATTCTCCATTGCCAGTGATAAATTGAGAACAAGCACTCTGCCAGGCTGTATTGACAGCACAGCTGGACCAGATCAACATTTTTCCTATTGAAAGGATTCATTGTTATCACTCATTTTGTTACCTGATGACTTTGCAATATCAGCCCTGGATAAAAATAAACAAACAAACAAACAAACAAAAATAAACAGACTGTGTCCTTCTGGCTTACACATCCCCATTAAGACTGAAGATTGCATGCCTGGGACTTGGCAATAATAGTATCCAGCAAGAGGAGAAGTATTAAATTTATTATGTGTGTCAATAAAGTCAGCAAGCACAACTTGGAACACACACATGGAGCTAAACTGCTGAGTAAGGGAGAGCGACTTTTCCAATTATAACAACACATTAACACACAGGTCAGAGGTTGAAATATTAAAAGGAAGTTAACAGGTCTCTTGAGAAGCACTGGTAATGCACAGCAGCTCTGCATACTTGTAGACAATATAAAAAGCCACAGCATTATCCCTGAAAACCAAACACTTGTGCGCAGAGCTCCATTAGGGAAAGCTGTTCAGCAACTGCAATGTCAGTTCTGCTGGGAGATGCCCTGCCCAGGAGCACCAGCACTGTGCTACCCTCCAGGACTCGAAGGCGCAGACTCGAAGGTGCACTGCAAGGCAAGGAGATTGCAGAAGGCTGCAGTAAAAGCTGTTGGAAGCTGTCAGCTGGAGAAAAAGTTAATGGTGATGGTGCCTTACCACAAGCAAAAGACCTTTCTCATGACTGGCTTTTTTTTATTATTATTATTTTATTTTTTATTATTACTACAACTGCCTGAAATAGCAACACTTTGGTCTTGATAATATTACACCCAATTTCAAGCATGCTGTGCATGTCCAGTTAGAGCTAGATTTTTTTCTAGGGTGCTCAAGTCCTGTTAAGTTATTAAAACTGAATATCTCTTGTGGCTCTTGTGTCATCTCTCTTCTGACCTAGAGACAGTCGGATGGAATGTCATTGGGAAACACCGTATGTGTCCTTCAAAACCTCTAGCTGAAGGGTTCTTATCAAATATATTTTCCACTGCGTATGGTTTGGGTATTGGGGCATAGGAGCAGTCATAGCACCCCAGGCACTGTGACTGACCTGTTCTCTGTGGGGGCACACCCAGCTGAGATCAGATATCCCACCTATCTCACAGCCCCATGCTGTGGATGAGCCCACAGCTTCTCTGCCCTATATTGTTTTATGATTTTGACATCTGCCTTATGGAATGTATGTTAATGGACTAAGGTTAGTATGAAAGTCTGTGGTTGTTACCAGTTTACTGATCTGCTGTACACACAGGGGAAAACAGAGTTCAAACTCTCTTTGTTGACCTCTGACTTTCTTTGAGCAGGAGATTATACCAAGTCAGACGGAACATTTACTGAACTTGAGATCAGTATTACACTGGATCTGTGCTTCACCTGCAGTTTGGCACACATGTGAAGTGTCAGTCTTTCTAGCTACTCCCTGGTTTAGGGCAGAAACTAAATCTCCGTTAAACCATATTTGCTTACTTGGTATTACACTGTAACTACGTGTAAGCCACTGGAGAAGAGGTTCTAGTCTGTAAACACCATGGCTTTTGTGGTTTTGTTACAACAATTTTGTGCCCCAAATTAAAATAAATTGGGAAATAGAGACTGTTCCGGAGCCCACCCAAAAGATTGGTGGTCTTCCCAGCTCACAGATCAGGCAACATGAAGGGAATTCAAAACCTGCTTCTGACCAAAACAATATGTAACTTAAGTTTCTGCATGCTCTGTGCCAAACAAACAAATGCTGAGTCTAGTGATTTTTACAGTCAATATGCTCCATCATCTATATGGTAACTCGGTACATGTAATTAGATCAAAGGTTTCCTTTCGGTCCCAAAGCAGAGGATGTTTTACATTGAAATTAAGACAGTTGTTTCTGCTAAGCAGAGCGCTGCCTGCCTCTGTCTGAGATAAGGCTCTGTCTGCTGGAAGGAAAATCTCAGTCACTCTGTGGCTATGTCATCCTTGCTCTGGGTGAAAGCTGTTTTGATGGGTAACATCTGTTATTTTCATTGAAATCTGAAAGACCTGTCTACATGTTTTGGTGTGTGTGTTGTTCTTTTTTTTTTTCCTTTTTTTTTTTTTTTTTCTTCAGTATAGGATGTGAGGGAGGGAAAAATAACTAAATTGACCTTTCAGTTGACTGAGATGCAGCGTAAAAAGGCTCAGAGAAATGAATATCCTTACAATTATGCATAGTAAGGCATTCTTACTCAGTTTTTCTCATGTAAAGAAAACCAAGAAAAACAGAGCTATTATGACTTTACCCACCTACAGACAAAGCCTGAGAAGATCCTATTTCTCAGACCTTTGTCGGATTTTCAGTCTATCCAGTGGGAATTTTTTTCTTCCCCTAAAAGAAAAATACATTAAGCAGTCTCAAGGGACAATAGCTTTTCATCTGAGAAAACAAATGTCATCACTCTCTCTCATTCTCCACTCTTCTCTTCCTTTCCCCACTTAAACTTTAGCCCTATCCCTCTGGCCATGAGAATACGTGTTCTCCTTTGGTGTTCATTTCTCTTCTTCTGGGATCATATACCATTTGGGGACAACATATGCTGAGACAAAAATCGCATGTTAGGAAAATTGAAACAACTGAAACCTATCTTTATATTTGTTTTTAAGTAAAATAAAGTAGAAAACATAAAAAGAGAGAGACTTACAGCCATTTAACTAAAGAAGAAAGCCACTGATAACAAAGAAAATATTTAAACTGATCACTGCAAACTCCTGAATTTGCCAGCAAATTCACATTTGACTGTCAACTCCTTTATGATACCAAAGGCAAAGAAAGGAAAAAAATGGGGGATTAGATTTCAAAAATAATGTTGAAAATTACAAAAAATCGTGTTATAAAGGTATATTTTTGCTAACATACCTCATGCAGCAGGTGATCGGTGTCTTCAGCCCCACACAGGTGAGCTAATGCCAGCTTTAAGACACTGCTATTAGTACCAGAAGCCATTCTACAGTCCTTCACACATATGCATACAGTATGGGGACTATACAGATCTGTTTTTTGATGACCCTTGTCAGGGAAGGATCATGAGTCTTGTGCTGATTTTTTTGTTGTTGTTGTTTGTTTGTTTTTTGGCCATGAGATCAGCATGTTCTGTTGTGGTGGCTGCTGGTAATCGAAATCCCCAACTATGGGGGAAAAGTGAGCTGGAAGAGGCCAGTATTGATTGATGGGCATCCTGTTACAAGGGTGAAGCCCCAGCCTGCCTCATCCTCCAGTGGTGTAGCTGTGAAGTCATTTTATCTCCTGCTTGTGAAGGACTCCTAGGGCTCCTGCAGCCATTTACAGTTCATAACTTGTGGCTCCTGTGCATATGGAGATGATGGAGCAGAGCAGATAGTCAGAAATTTGGGCCAGTTTCCTTGGTTCTGTGCACAGTATGATATGCCTCCTTAAGCTCATCTGCAAGCTGACAAGCTTGCCATCTACAAAAACTACACTGGGCCAACAGCACAGAAGCGTGAAAGTTTCTATTGTAACCACCCATGTCACAAAGTGGGAGCAGCAAGTTGTCCTTGACTGCTCTGCTGCTCTAGCCACGCAAACATTACAGTGGGGATTGCTAACATTCCTGACACCATGCAGAGCCACACACTAAAACCTTCATCAGGCTGATGGAATAGAGGACAGGAGAAATGAGAAAGTCTGCTCTGTGGGCTTGTGTGGGTGCATTTACATTAATGTTTCAGGTTGGATTGAGAGAAGTCTGTTAAAAAGTGATTCTCCATGTTGTCCTCACAGACTCTACTTCGGTTCGCATCACAGAGCAGTTGCAGCTGCAGTTCACAAGTTCACTTCCTTACAGATGAATCTAAACTGAACGTTGCATTTTAAGATTACATCAGTTTTTCTCCAGCCACTAGTGGGCATGGGATCTGTGGGACTTGACCTCGTCTGAAGGAAAGTCCTCCAAAATGCAAGTAGTGTGAACAATGGATCATCTGTATGAACTTTTTCACTCTGTAGATACATTTCTATTATGCCACAGGGCTTCCAAATGTGCATAGCCTGTGTGACCTTGAGTCACAAAGCTAGCTCTAGCCTTATCTAGCAAGGAATTAGCTATCCTTATTAACATTTTTGGAGGCAAGAATATTTTGTACTTCTGGAGATCAAATTCTTAAAGACTTCTTAAATTAATTCTTCAAAATAAGTCTTTAAGACTGATGATACCTGCCTTCATGTTCATGTACTTTAAATAATAATAGTAAAATGTTAGAAGCCCATTTAAGACATCTTCTTGTACTTAAGAGAGAGCTTTAAAGCATGTTAAGCAATTCGTGTGTTTTGCAGTGACTTTTCAGCAATAATAAATTTTAATCTTTATGGAAATTAAATAATCTCAGTATGGCAGGCTGGAGAAATGAGCTGACAGGAACATCGTGCAGTTCAGCAAAAGCAAATGCTGAGACCTGTGCCTGGGGAGGAGAAATCTCATGTACTAGTAGATGCTGGAAGCCAGATGGCTGGAAGTGATGTTTGCAGAAAAGGTATTGGGGATCACAGTAGACACCGTCCCTGGGGGTGTTCAAGGAAAGGTTGGACCTGGTGCGCAGGGACATTGTTTAGCGGATCACACTGACGGTAGGGGGATGGTTGGACCAGATGACCTTGGAGGTCTTTTCCAACCTGAATGATTCTATGATTCTATGTTACACTGATGAGAGACTAGAGCCTGAACTGGAAAACATCATGTGGAACATGTGGAACAAGGTAGATAAGGCTGCAATTTGCAAGGTCCTGCAGTTTTGCCACAGCCGGCTTGTGCGGCAGAAGAGCCGAAGCAGTGAGGCGAGCGGCAGGCCTCCTCGGTGTGAGGACAGCAATGCAGTCCAAGGAAGCACTGAGCAGGAGTGCACCTAATGAGAAGTGTCGTGGGCAGAGGGATCGTGCCTGCAGCACAACTGACACCAGTGCTCAGGGGACCTCTGGCGCGCAGCCCACAGACACTTACAGGCAGCACCACTGGCACCGCAACGACGCGGGGAACAGGCTGCCCCCTCAGCCATACGGTGACAGGGGGCCTGGGCCTTCCCAGTGGCACAATGGCGGCGTGGGTCGAAGGCAGGAGCGTCAGGCAGACAGCCGTGTGGAGCACAGGCCTGCCCAGAGTCCGGAACGCAGCATGGGACCCAGCCATGGACGTAAAAGAGATGGCAGTGTCAGACCCGCTCATGGAAATGAACCGGACAGTGGCATGGGACCTAGAGGTGGAACTGGACGAGCCTCTGGTTCTGCACCCTGGCCTGAAAACATTCCAGACGGAAGGCATCCTGTTTGGGCAGTCCTGGGCAAGGACTGGCTTATCCTTGTGCCTAACACCGTGGAGCCCATGCAGCTGGATCCACCAGATGTGGAGGAACTGATGGAAGTGGATCCACCTCGGCCACATCAGACCTGGGACTACCCCAGCATGTCTTCGCTACCTGCCATCCGAATGCACCAACAGCATCGCAGGAGCGCCAGGTGAGCTCCCTACTCGTCGCTCAGGCTCCACCCCAAGCATTAGCTTGGAGCTGCTAGACAACATGGACATCCTGCAGGCTCACCTGCAAGATGTCCCAGCAATAAAGGACTCTGTTGCCAATTCTCAGGGGTTGTGTGAGTGCTTCTTTCCCATCCCCCAGCCCTTGTGCAAGAGGTGGCATCCCTTCTGCACAGAGCCTCAAGGAAGAGCACAAGAGAGGACCCAGCTCCCTTCGGGCTGCTGCAGTGTGATGACAGGAGGAGTCCCCGAGGGCCACCATGTGCCTTTAACATTTGTGAAAAGACTGAGGGGTGAAAATAGTAGTGTGTAAGCGATTATAGGTGGCTAACTTCTTATATTAGGAGTGAGTTTCTGTATCTGAGTAATTGGTAATGACAGACACGGAGAATGCTGAGGTACTCAGCAACTTCTTTGCCTCCGTCTGCATGGGTAGATGGGCTTCCCAAGTCTTTCATTTCCCTGAACCCACAGATGGAGGCTGGGCAACCAAAGTCCCGCCCACTGTAAGTGAAGAGCAGGTTTGAGACCACCTGATGAATCTAAACAGGTACAGGTCTATGGGACCTGATGACATGAATCCCAGGGTCCTGAGGGAACTGGCTGATGTAGTTGCCTAGCCTCTCTCCATCATAGTTGAAGAGTCCTGTCATTTGGGTGATGTCCCTGGTGAGTGGGAAAATGGAAACGTCCTGCCCCTACTCTTCAACAATTAAAACAAAGAATTGAACAAAGAGCACTACCCTTCAACAATTAAAACAATTAGGAGACATTTCTTCTCAGAAAGAGCAGTCAGGCATTAGAATGGGTTGCCCAGAGAGGTGGTGGTGTCACCGTCCCTGGGGGTGTTCAAGGAAAGGTTGGACATGGTGCTTAGGGACATGGTTTAGCGGGTCACATTGGCAGTAGGGTGATGGTTGGACCAGATGATCTTGAAGGTCTTTTCTAACCTTAATTTTTCTATGATTCTATGATTCTATGATAGCCACAAGATGTTCACCACAGACCTTAGAAAGACAGCAAGAACGAGACCTCTAGGACCTGTAGGACGGCCAGGAGATACTCAGAGATCTTCCATCTCACTATGCGTTGGTTTGGGTGCACAGCTGTGTCCCGGAGGATCCCAGTATTTTGGAGATTAAAAGATTTGTGGATGCATATTTCTGCCCACTTCCATGGGGTCACACAACGTACTTTCATTGTGGGAGCCTTTCTCGAATTGCTTGAGGCTTCAGAGATAGTTTGGCCAGTTCTGCAGAATGCTTGATCTTTTGATGCCTTCCCAAAAAACATTTATGTCTCCAAATAAGGCTTGCCAGAAAATAAATAATAAAAAATGCTCTAACAATGTAAATAGTACATGATTCTGGTAATTACAGAAAGTATTACAATATATACACAAATATTGTATGTTTCCTAACTTCTTTTGCCATCTTTTTTATATTCTTAACACGTTTATGTGTCTCCTTCTTAGATTTTTAACAAAGGCAATTGAAAGGATGGAAGTTCCAGTGCTCATCAGCATTGTGCAATGTGAATTTGAGGGACTGGAACATTTTGATCAAGTACATGGGCTTCAGTAATTTGAACTAAGGGAGAAACTGAGTTTGTGGTTAATTTAACATAATTTCAGGGAAAATCCCATTAAAGACAGATACTGAAGCATCTGTAGTGCAAAAAGATTTCTTGGCTGTCAGCTTCCAATATGTCAATGAGCACATCCAAACTAAATGTTTTTGTGTAGATTAATTTTTTAAAAGTCACCCTTAAGGTGATGAGTATCCACTCATCAACAGTTTCAGCCTGGGGAGGTAAAGAGCTATTGAGTGATAAGAAGCTAAATCAGAATGATATAACAAATCCTGTTGAGCAAGACTACAGATGGGCAGAACTACCTTCAGTATACACCTAGGTCAGAAAACCAAACCAAATATATTTCCAAAATTGGGATTAAGTCACAAGAATGTTGCTATGTGCAAAATCTCAACGAACCAGTTTATTTTTTTCTCTCTTCAGCTTTCTCACTTCTTTTTTTTTTTTTTTTTTTTTTTTTTTTTTTTTTTTTTTAATTCTTTAGAGCTGTCTTACTTAGGTGTTGCAGCTACCATTGTTTATGAGTTGAAAAGAATGAGATACGATTGAGAAGGTGTTAATGATGCACAGACCCCTGTTGGAGATACCTAACCTGGCATTGACTCCGTATACAGAGCCAGAAAGTTGCAGCCTGGGTAGTAGTTTCATGTATTAATTTTCAGGTCTTCGGCTGTGCTTGCATGGTCTACTGTAGAAAAAACTGATTTCTCCTTGCTGCCTTATAAGCCAGAAAGGTCATGGTGTGATTAAGAAGAAAAGCTATGTATGAGGATTTTAGTCAATCAGATGTCTTCCTACCACCCCTCTTTGCCCACAGTGTGCTGGTTTGTGCTTGGAAAATAGGAGTTTTCCTCCACACAATTCCTCCCTGACATCAACTAACACAGAAGGGTTAAAGTTGTATTGCAAGACATGCTGTGTTGTAGGCTCATCAATACCTTGCCAGGTTACCCTGTAAGTAGATTAGCTGTTTCTGTGGTTACCTGCTTCTATAACATTGATTTTGCTTCTGCTAGACATGGCTAGCAATGAGAATCAGGTTAATATCGTAAAAGGCTAAGGAATTGACTACAGAACCAGAAATTGAGTTACAAAGAACTAAAACAATAAAACATGATGCCAATATCTTTACTCGGAGTTGTTCCTCTAAGTTTTTCTTTCAGTATTGTCCTCATATACTCTCCTGATCAAATGGCTGGGCAACCAACTAAAACATACCCTGCCATTATCCTGACTGAGACCCTTACGAAGTGAGCAGCTTTATCTGTGGGCCATTTATCTGTCCTACTTGAGAATGGGAAGGCTTTCAACTCAGGAGTACTCAGGAGTCATTCACATTTTCTTCTAGTGAAAATGGTCAGCCAAAGGCCTTTCTTGAACGTTTCCCCAGCTCATCCCTTATGGTGTTATTCTGTAAGAGAATATATGCCTTCTATTGTTTTACCCTTGCTCTTTTCTCTTTCTCCCATTTTCTTCAGAGGGGGACTAAAACTGTAAATCTATTTCTCTGTCAGTGAAAATGTGATTATGACACATTTTCACCTGTTAAGCAATGTGGATTTGGATAGCACCTGGTGTTGGGAAAGTAATCTTTCTTAACATATGTGGGAGGATAGATATTGTACACTAGTGAAAAAACTTGGTTCTTTTCTATGATACATGCCATCCGTTGATCTTTAACATGGTAAAATATTTTTTTTTTTAAAGCAAGCATCTAATCTTATATATTCTTAGCCAGATTGACTTTTTGTTTGTTTGTTTGTTTTTGAACTGAGTTTGGCCTTTAGCTGTACCAGCAATAGCTTCAAGACCAATAAAAAGGTGGACAGCACACATTCATTTGACACTATAAATTATCAATGAATAACAAATAGCAAGATAACAAATATTGGCAGGTAAATCATGCAGCAAAGGTATTTTCTTTTTTAACTTTCAACCATGGTTGTCTTGAAAAGTTCTAAAATGTCTGCTGGGGACTATCAGTTACCTGCACTTTGGTGATTATTAATAAATCAGAGAATATGAACTGCCCACTCTCTTTTTGGTTTTTATTTTTTATACTTTGACTGTACTTTGCAGAGGTACTTTCAGGTTAATATCAGAACTAATCCATTTCTTTCCTCAAAAAGAAAAAATAATCAACTGTTAGTGACAACCATACAGGCCATACGATACAACCTCTAAAAAACATATCCAAAACTTAAATTTTAACACAATTTCAGGGTGAACAACAATCGACCTTTGGGAAACTTTTACCAGAATGGAGAGCTACACTTGCTTTGTGATAACTAACTCCCCAGGTACTGAGGTCTAATACTGAAAATGGTGTATTGCAAGCAAGCGAGAAGAGCAAATGGAAACTGCACAAACCAATTTGCTGTTTTCACTTATGCTTCAGAGCTCTGAATGTCATCTTGGGTGGAAAATGTCTTAGCAGTTTTCTCTAGCCATCTGAAACCATTCTAGTATACTGAAAAATGGCAGTGACATTTCCCCGAGATATTTTTATGTGCAGTAATTGGTCAAACCTATGTCAGAAGAGAAGAAAAGAGCTTTGATTATAAACAACTGAAACTGTGTCCTCAGTATAAATTTTCTTTTTTTCCCCAATATATAGTTTTTCTGGAAGAACCCTCAACTTCATAAAAATGCTGTATATTTAATTCAGCAATATAACCTTGAAGTAATAAAATGTTCTCCTCTCCTCTCCTCTCCTCTCCTCTCCTCTCCTCTCCTCTCCTCTCCTCTCCTCTCCTCTCCTCTCCTCTCCTCTCTCCTCTCCTCTCCGCAAAGGCATTTCGACTGGTAGGTAAAGAGTCTAATAACTTTTCTAAAGGATATTTCCTCTCTCCCCACATGGTGGTGACTGAGTTGCAAATAAGCACGTGCATTTCAGGTGAATGGTAAACTTTAGGCACATACAGAGACTGGGCAATAGCTCCAGCCCTGCCCCAGAGTAGCAGTTTCCACATATGTAAGGTTTTATAATATCTTATGGGTGTTGCCTTGTAGGAAGTGTGGAAGAATTCTTTTCCCAGTGCCAGACTGACTAAGGAAAGCTGGTTTGGGGTTTTGGCTTCTGTTGCAGTAGATCAGGAGCACCGATGTGTGTATCAGGACACACTACGCTTGTTGTCATAGTTAAATAGGCAACTTGTATCAACACAAGGTACTGCAAGTATTTTTCCAGCTATAGAGAACCACACATGCCTACTAGAATTAAGGTAGATTTCCACTAGAATTAAGCTAGATTTAGAATAACACATGTCCTAGAGACACGCTTCTCTTACAGCAAGATGACCCCACAGTCCCACTGGCATCAGATACCAGCCAGCTTATTTCTGACGGCAGAAATGATTTAGGAGGAGACCTTGACCAGCTCTCTAAGAATTACTGTTATTACTTCCCAGGTGATGCAAGCTAATGCATTTCTTGATGAATAAGACTACAACCCTAGTGCCCTTTGCTGTGCATACATTCTAAGAAAATAAAGGAATAATTTCTACTGTTGAAAAGAATCTTAAAGGATTATCTTCCAAGTGATATTTTATTTTGGATCGGGAGCAAGTAGGAGTTACCGTTATTTGTGTATTTCTCATGTAAAACCAGTGACAGGCTTTGGCTTTTACTGAACAAGCCAGAGGATTTATTACTTAGCTAGGAAAGCCTGTGATCTAAAACCAGTGGTGCTTCTCATAGACGTACAATTTTTCATGTGTGTTTATGAGTTCCACTCTGTTACAGGGGGAAAAAAAAAAAAAAAACAGATGAGAGGAGTGGGATGAGGAAAAAGCTGCTGTGTTTCACTTCAGATGATGAATTAGTGTCTTGATGCTCTATTAATATTTGCATACACATTCTTGATGTATTGCATGGAGGTAGCATTGGCTTAGCTCTCAAACCCTTACGTGGGCTAACAGCAGACAGTGCTCCTCAGTGTGTATGGGATTTAGCAGCAAAGACCCTCTTTCATTTCATTCCCCAGCTTCTTGGTATATTTGTGATGGTCTCCTGACTGCCCTCAGACCATGCCTTAATTCTGTGGTCTGTTAAATGAGTACAATGACATTTATGTGCTTTGAAATGTGCTTGGAAGTGCATGGGGGAGAGAGGTACATGAGAAATGATCACCGACATGCTATTATCTCTCTTAACTTATAATGTCCTGGCACCCTGATGTCTGTAGTGTAAAGTGATTATGGATACAAAGTGAGGTCAAACCACACCTGTAAAAATCAGAGATCAAGCCTTTTTCCTTTGGGGATGTGCCTGATGGCTGCTGTTTATTCAGATGATCAGCTTCACAAATAAGATTGGGAGCACGAGCTGGATGTATCCTAGCCAGCATGTCTTCAAGAGAATCACTGAAGTGAGTGTAAGAAAGCACTGGAAACAAGATTCCTGGAAGTAATTCCCAGCTGTCATGTTGAATTATAGAGAGACTTAGAGTTGCTAAGTTTTCCATGTCTCTGCTTAATCCTCTGTAAAGTGAGTAAAGTAAAACATACCTCAGAAGGATGTAGTGAGTTACCAAAATGATATTGAGAAAGACTTTTTGTCTCTTTAGAAGAGGTGAGCTGTCTAGTTCAAGGTATTCGTGTTTTGCTGTGATGAAACAATTTTCTTTCCCGCATAAAACAGGACAAAATCCTGTAATTTGGTGCTTCACTACTGATGACTGATGTAGCTTGCTTCAAATTCATAATTATAGTCAAGACCCACATCCATTTCTTCATAATATAATAATTGTTTGGGGTTGTGTAATTATGATGTAAGAATAAAATGTTTATACCACTTATTTAATTTCTGTAAAGAGGAATAAGGGAATAGCATGAGACAGTGCTCCAGCTTCAAGTAAGAACCAACAAAAAATAAAGTGTATTTTGCTTTCCTATATGTTACACATTTTCCAGGTTATGTTAGAAACACACATTCATTTTGTATGTAACGTATTTGTTATTTTCTGGTTTTCCTCCAAGACATTTTACCATTATCCTGCCAGGACTGTATGTTGTCTGACCACTTCCCCATTGCAATTAAGGATTGAAACCACTTGCTTACGCACAACGGAGACCATCATACCTAACCCCAAAGGAGGCCAGAAACTCCTAGCACACTGCATTTCCCAGACCAACCAGGAGGCCCGGGGCACAGAAGGACAGTGTGCTATTTGCAACAAGGGCTGGCACGCTGACAATCCACATGCGTAGCACACTTCAAAATAAAGAAAAAGGAAAAAAAAAAAGGGGGGATTTAATGCGTCTCACAGAGAGGTCTTGCCTGAACTTTCATGATAAAAAGAGATTGACTACTTCAAAATCAGTTGTTAAAAATGCAGTACTGCGGAGCCAGTCTCAAGATGTAATGTGTAACTGGAAGCTTTCCTTCAAATCACGGAGTATATATTTAGCAGTGAGAGTGCTGAATCGCAGGCTTGATCTGAACAGACATCGGCGCATGAAGCTTGTACGCGAGGCACAGCCTTCCCCAGGGATTTCATTCTGGCCCTCTTCCCCCTTCCCTGATTTTCCTCCATCCTCTCTCTCGAGCCAAATCCGTGGAGGAGGAGCAGAGACGATGCCTTGGGGCGCTGGAGGTGGGGTGTGAAAGAGGAGGAGGCAGCCTCTGTCTCTAAATCAAAATATTTCATTGGCCTCAGTGCGTTTTGAATCAGGCCCATCATACCCAACAACCTTAAAAGCGAACTGCATGCAATAAAAGTGAGATTTAGAGACGTATGATAAGGAAGATGAAAGTGATCATTGACTCTGGTCTAAAATTTTCATGTGTGTGTGTGCATGTGTCTGGGGGCTGGAGATAGTGCAATCAGTCAGAAATATCAACCTTTTGAACTCATCGTTAGTTTCTCATAAGACAAATCTTGTCATATTACAGACCTGCAGTGGGCATGGGTGTGAATCTGGTAACTTGCACTGAAAAAAAATCTTTGCAGCCATTTGTTCCATCTCTTCCTGAAGGATAATGTTTAAGGACTTGAAAATGAAAATCAGATTGGATATCCAGACCATAGAAAAACAAACAAATAAACAAAAAAATTAGTAGGATCAAATGGTATTGGATATCTGAGTCCACGTGGCAACATCTTGGAAATGCTGCACTCCAGTTATAGCGTGAGGAGACAGTGTTTTCTTAGGATGAGGAAACACCGGGAGAGGAAGAAGCCTATTGAATGACATCCTGGCATAGACATGCATACATACATATACAGACCTTATGTGCAGGGACTGCTCTGTCTACGTGCATATTTAGTTTGAAAGTTGTACTGTGAGAAAGATCCAATTCAATAGTTAAAAGGAAAGGAATAACTAGGTTATGTGTTTTGTTTTTTTTCTCCTTTTTTTTTTTTTTTTTTTTTTTTTCCCTGCCTAAGCTTTTGTATTAGTCTGAAGTGAGCCACAGTTTGAAAATAAGAAGCTGTTCGGATTTATTGTGTTCTGGAGCCATTAATTACAGCGTGTCCCATTTCTGTTTATTTGTCTTAGTTCTTGGTGTTGAAAGAGTGACCCTCGTGGACATAAAAAAGATTATCTAGCTTCATCTGTCTCACCATCCTCTGTGGCTCAAGTCCTTGCGGTAGGGCACTTCCCCAGACTACAAGACACAGCCAGATGTAGCAACTGGATGTCAGGCTATGACATAGCACTGATTTCAGATGTCAGCTTTCACACCTCATAAAACAGGGAGCATATTACAGTGTGTGCTAAATTCTAGAGCAAATAGTACCAAACATCTATGCGGATGTGTTGTAGATTTGAATAATCTGGCAGACGGTGTTTGGAAATATTCTCTAAATTTCCTCTGTCCCTGCCCTGAGACTGTGGTAAGTAGCACAGAGACCAGCTGTCCAGCCTTGTTTTTCTAAGCTATTGACTAAACAGTGAGTTCATGTTCAAGATAACTGTGGGGAACCAGTTCATGAACTTCTTGAACTCTGCTGTCCATAAATGCGGTGATGGGATTGAAAAACTGCCATTTAATTAATGGTAAGTCTTGTAACTAGAAGCAAGCCTCGGAGCAAAGTGTTTTTTTTCATCAAAAGATGTCTGGAGAGCAGAAATAAGTAAAAGAGCTAGTAGGATGGCTAAGCTGTTGCCTTTATTTTCAGGGAAAGACATTGTTCTGTAAAAGAGGGCATAAAACCATCACCTGCATGCACAGTCCAAGGACTTGCAGCACATCTCATCTCCAATGCCAGCCTATTTGCATGGAGCAGAATTCTGCCTGTCCTCCTTCCCAGACTCACTTCCTAATTTGCAAAATGATTAACCTGGAGGTCTTGCCACCGGCATTGTCTCTCTTAATGCAGCAGTTTGTAACCTCTCCTTTTCTTTGCGGGATTCAGTTCTGTGCCACTTACAGGCAGAATATGGGTTGGTCTCTGTGGGATGAAAGCTGCATAGTTGCAATCTTGTGTTGCAATTTCTGTCTTTAAACCTCTCCACTCATGTTGACAACAATGCTTTGATGTTGAGCCTTTGTCCAATGCAAACTCTTTCCTACTATACGTGAAAAAATTGCATAAAGCACAGCCTTATTGTGTAGATCCACATACTCTGTTCCCCTGAGCTAGAAATCATGTAAATCCACTGTGCTTCAAGGTACATGCACCTTGCACAAGCAGAGCAATATCTTAATCTGTCCCCCTTAGTATTAGAAAGTCTTTGACATCCATAAGCAGAAGTCAACACAGCAGAAGGACTGGAAAAGACATCCTGAGATAGACCCCTGCTATTCTAAGACTGCAGTTTTGAAACAAAATTCTTAAATAATCCCTTTCACAAACAGAGTAAAGTATATCTAATGAGGTATCTAGAGGGGTTCCCTGCCCCCTTTACTTCAGCTGGTAGGTTATTCCAGAACATCACTCCTTAAAAGCCTTCTTCTGATTTCCTACTTAAATATATTCCTTGCAAGCTTATATTCATCTGTTTATCTGTTGCCCTCTAGTTTAAATGAGCTCTTCTGGCATCCCAAATGTATTTATGGCCAGCAATTATACCTCTCCAGCCTTGGCTCCAAAAGGCCACGTATGCCGTGACTTTACAGGCTACTTTTAGACAGAAAGCCCTCCACTCCTCTGATATTCTCTTAGCCTTTCTCTGTTCTGCTTCTAGTTTGAAACTAGATTTCTTGAATGTGGCTACCAGACTGGGACAGAGTGTGAGATCTCACTGGAGCCTTAGCCGTGCCCCTGTGGAAACAGAACTGGAACAAGAGCCTTGCATTTGGAGTCCTACCCAACTTTACTGGCTTGGTGATAATCACCTTTGAGTAACTAAAGCAAATGCAAACATTTCAAACTATAATTAATAGGAAGTTCCCAGCTAGCAAAGATTATTTTTTTCACATTATTATATTTGAGGCATCAAAGTATTTTACAATATGCAGTTAGGATCCATATCTTCAAAAGTGTGACAGAATTAACACCACAATTCTCTGTTTCAGTTCTTTTGTTGTATGATGAAGTGAATAGGGTGTAATCTTTTGCAGGTGGTTATTGGTGAAGGAACTATCCTATTTTTTCAGGCCCCAAGCTAAATAAATGGTGCTGAAGGTTTGGCTTCTAATTCCTTCGCACCTGAAACCATTGCTGACTGTGGGCTCTCCTGCTGCACTTGTTGAAGAGGTTATACAAGTTTTAGCACCACTGACTTACCAATAACTGATTATTACAAACAAAAGGCAACAAGTACAGACGCCTTTCTTTGCTATTGCCCATGCTACATTGTCTGGTGGTCCCATTCTGCAAACTCTGCTTCTGCTTTGTAATGTTCCTGGGCAGCTTTTAGCACAGTCTTTATTTGAGCTGTTAAGTGGCACTGTCTGCAATATCCAATGAGGTGATAAACAAGGGAAAAACAGTGGATGTGTGTTTCAGCAGGTTACTCTGGCCATGGCTTAGGCTTTGGTCATCCACGGTGTGTTGTTGCCATGTTGAGCAGTGTGACACCAAACCTCGTGTGATCCTTACCAAGCCACCAAAGGACCCTGTCCTGGGTCTGTAGTCCATGTTCTCCAGAGCAGGTACTTGGAATGAAACTGTCAGGGACTGGAGCTGAGCAGCAAGTCCCCTCTGTTGTGGGGGAAAACAGAAAAAGAGGGAGGGTTGCTTTGATAATTAGGGCAGGCATTTGTAAAGAGAGACACCTCATCCCTGCACCAATGAATGTTTCCTGGATATACATTCAGTAGCACATCTCAACTTATATTAAAACCTACTTCAAACTATGTTGTCTCCTTTTTGCACTGAATATCCTACTAAGTTGGAAGACCCCAATTTGATGTCCTAATTATTCCAAACAATGCGGAAGGGCTCAGGTAAATGCCCTTGCTCCCATGTCAGAAGGGCACAATGATCATGCCACTCTCCAGGGTACCGGGACATGCTGCTGTGCCTTTCTTCACAGAGGCAGAATTGCATCCAGATGCTCCTGTCCCATGCTTTAACCACTGAAATATGTGGATAAAGGAGGGAGTGAGAGATGAAGACAGATGCTCCAGAAAGACAGATGTTATCTGTGAGGCAGATTATGTTTTGTATGGGAACACTTAGATCCATACACACACAAACACATGTTCTCTTTATTCCTTTTCCCTTCCTCTTTCAAATCCTTAATACTGCCATGCAAACTGGGACAGCCCATCCCTCAGCCAACACACAGACATGTGGTTAGAATTTCTTCTTGGGGATCCTGGAATACGTGTGGGCTTGAATCCCGCTGGCAAAAGAGGAATGTGAAGACAAATCTCCCACATCCTGTGCAGTGCTCTAGTCCATGACCCAGGAGATAAAACTAAGTGCCTGTGGGAGTGCCCAGCATCTCCTCCCAACCACTGTTCTTTGCCAAGCCCAGTCTAATGCTCTGAGAGCACCTACTGTCGTGGCTGGTGCCAGTGAGATGGGCAGAAAAAAGTAGTTTGTGAAATCTGATGGCATTAAATGAGAGCACTGTCAAAATTTAAGTGGGAAGAGCAGAGGCAGAGCCTTTTCTCTTCCAAAAGGAGATCATCTTTCCTCCTCCCATGTGCCCTAGGAATGCCACCTCCTCTTTGTAAGATAAAGATTTGTCTACATTGAGTGGACAGCTAATTTATTTCAATCAGCTTCCTTCCAAATCCCATTTTGTACTTAATACTGGCAATGGCGCATTACTTTTTAAGAAACAGCCTCCCTATTGTGTTGACCTCCAGTGGTTCAGTCTTGCTCTGGTCCCGTGGGTCTTCAGCCACTCCTTAATGTTTCCAGGTCTTTCCTGTTCAGTATGGTCTGTAAGGGATCTTTGCTACATCATCTGGTACACCGTGTCCCCTCTTGTGAGCCACAAGCACTGCTAGGTCTCTGACAGCTTCTGACTCATATTCCCTGTTGTAATCGCTGCTGTGTTGTGTCTTTTCATTTCTTTTTGTGTCACATCCACTCGCCTGTGCCCCATCCAAGACACAGCTCCCACTGAGGCTCCATCACATGTACACACACTATCATAATCCTCAGGCATCTTCAAGCACAGCCTTAAACACAAAAAATACCACCACTGGCTTAGGACAGCTCTGAGCCACAAGTTGCTCGAGTGTACTGGGAAGTCTAATTACATGCTTGCCCTGTGCTTTTCTTTCTTTTCCTGGGCATAGACTATTGGCCACTGTTACTTCTGAAATCAGAACATTATTCTCTTTTCTTAGTTGGGTTTACTCACTACTGATTTTGCGGCTATTGGTTTCTTGGGCAGCAAGAGAGCCTGGATATTGAATGAGCATGCAAGTATTCTCCTCCCTGTCACCATGGATGGTGAACTGCAGGTGCTAAGGGCATGATTCTGGGTATTGTTTTTTTTTGTTTGTTTGTTTTGTTTTTTTGGCTGGAATGACTTTTCCAGCCAGTTCAAGAGTCTCGGTCCCAGAAATTCCAAAGTGGTGGCTGGAGCTCCAGTCTCCATCCAATTAACAAAGCTGTCCCTGTGAAGCACGGTCCCCAGAGAACTGTAGCCTGGTTTCCAAAGAGCAGGGCTTGGGCTAGCCACACTGCTTTGCTCAGCTGGACATTGCAACTCCTATTCTGCAGCAGCTGCCACCCACACAGACAACTGAGCTAGATGGATCTCCGTCTGACTCAGTCCTGCTGTTCTTATCCTCCTGTGCGAGAAAAGCGTCCTTCTGCATAAACGCTATCAACAAACGATTTGTTTTCAATTGCATGTATCTTAACTAAAGCTAACTGATTACAGTAATACCAGCAACAGGTTTTCTCTTGGCTTCGAAGCAATTCCAACATTTCTGGGCAGTGCTGAAAGCAGTAGATGCGTAGTAGCTGCTCGGAAGATGGCCACAAGAAGTTAAAAGTTATACCGCTCCTAACTGGATTGTTAATTGGAATCATAAAGGTTAGGCAGATGGTCTTAATAAAAACTTAGAGCCACATGTGTTTCATCATAAAGTAATGGAGGAGGAAAGGCTGCTGTGTGGAACGAGATAGGGAATGTTCATCTAATTCTGACAGCATGATTTAATTAAAAATACTATTTCTGCAATGCTTTAATCTACTTTTTTTGTTTTGTTTTGTTTTGTTTTATTTGGAAAAATAAAATCAGAACACTTAGAATTCATCGTTTGAACCAGGGTGACTTTGTCCAACATTGAACTCTTCTGACCACGGTGCTTCATGTGCATCCTGTAACCCCAGGATGGACTTCCACCTGTCTGGTAACTCCATCTCATGAGGCATCACATCTCATATCCATCTCATGAGGCATCACAGGAGTCTCACAGCTCTGCATGTCGCCTATAACTCAGCCACAGACCTTTTCTAACTGAGGATAATTGGAACTTTGGCTCTACAGAGAGATGTGGTATGACAGTCTCAAAAGGACTCTATTCAGAAATGTTTCAGCATATCTGGCTTAGAGAAATAGCCAGAATGTCTCTTTTCTGCAAAAGGGAACTTGAGGTGATATAATCCCATGTGTGAAGCCTGTACTATGCAGAAAAAAATTGTGTAAATCAAATCAAAATAAAGTGACTTTGAGCCTGCGGACCAGAGAAACTTGCTCCAAAACCCATGAAAGAACTGAAAATATATTCACCAATTTCTCTGAGCTTTTTAACAGCCTCTGTGGACTCCAACTACAGACTATCATAGTGTTTTTTTTGTTTCTTTGTTTTGTTTTGTTTTTACCTAATGTAGACAGATGTCAACTATTCTCTTACTTATTGCCCAGTATTTTCCACATCACCCTGTTGCTGATTTCATTTCTAAAACAATGTAAGAACATTCCTCTAAATTTATTTCAAGTGATTTTTCCTGAACAGGGAAAACAAGCTACTTCATTGCTACATTAATTTAAGAATTTTTACACAATCATAGGATACTTTAATATACTAACTATTTCTGTTGAGATTTCAAAATCAGCTTCATTGTTATGACCTTGTCAAATCCACTAGACTAGAAAGAAGCACAACGGCAATTCACTGGGAAATTTAAGTGACATTTTAATGCATTTTTCCACTGTTTTCAAATATAACAATTATTTCCTGTTATATCAATTGTTGTTTCCCAGCCTTTTCTAGAAGAGTATTTTAAATACAAGCACAAGTTTTCAGTGAGGCATTCTGTGTTATTGGCCTTATTTTGCCAGCCTTCTTTTTACACTTACACCTTTACTTATACTCATCACTGTATAGGATGTAGAGAAGTGAAAATAAAATTGGTAACTTTTTTTCATGACAGTTTCTGAGGTTGTAGAATTTCACTTCCTCCTAACATGCAGGGAAAACACCTCTCCAGACACTCAAACCAACTGCATCCTAACGTCCATGTTCACAGTCAGTAGATTATATTTTCAGTACGTTTTCCTTATATCCCCCCCAAAGCCTGTCCTGTTCCTTGGAAACCTTATCATCCAAAGCATGCTCAAAGCTGACACATCTCAATGAAACGTTCATGCCATGTCTGAAACAACTTTTTGCTGATGAAGCATTTTGCCAGCAATATTCCAATGACTGGTAATAGCAGAGAAGGAAGTTATGAACTTCTTTGCACAGAATACAGTCTTGTTGGTGAGAGAATATGGCACCTGTTTAACAATGCCTGCTAAAAAATTATGCTGTTGGAAGGATGCACTTACTGATTTACTGACATGGAATATTTCAGCTGTGGAGTCTCTCTAGAGTTAATAAATGCTGTCTCATTGGAAGTGTAGGTTGGGAGATAATTTTTTAGTGATTCTCCTTATTTTGGAGGAGAACAAACTAAAATAAAACAAGGATTTTTTTTTTCCCAATGTTTTTCTTCAACCTGAGGGCTTGCTGCTCTTTAACATTTTGATTTTTCAAGACTTTTAACTCTGCGATGAGAACCTACTTTCAGCACAGCCTTTTATGTAAACACTTTACTTCCTGTTTTGCTTCAAAGAAAAATGATAAAGAAATCCTAGCAGTTATGCAGTCTTATCATAACAGGTACTATATTTATGATCAAGCCTCCTGCAACACAAGTGTTTTGCAGACAATAGCAGGGGCCAAGAGTTCACATTAGAGAACTAGGGCTTGGTTCCTTATGTCATTAGTCCTTAAAAATCCAAGGAAAGCAAAAAAATTTATGAAGAGTATATCTTTTATTAGGCCAACAGATACAGTTAGGTAAAGCAGATGTTAGGTTAAGCATACACACTTTCAGGTGGATGAACTACTCGTTGGCTTTGAAACAGTGAATGTGAGGGTATTTGTAGTTTGTTGCTCTGAACTGCACTTAACCGTGTTAATCGTTTGGACATTTAGAGGAAAGAGTGAGCAGAGGGTGATGATCCTGGCTCTGCTAAGAGTTGAAGAGGTGACAGAAGCTAAATAATCAGAGGAAGTGGTAGAAAATTACCATTAAAGACCACCAAGACTTGAGATGCGGAAAAATTTACAGGTCTTTCTTGAATCCATGTGACACGGTATCTGCTGTCTGGTAGAGTTAGAAACTTCAGTTCTCTGGCCCACCTTTGATCTTGCAGGGTCAGACCTGCAAGGCTAGAGAGAGAGTAGTTGTATTAGGAAGATCAGTTCCCAGCTGGTAACCGGGTGTCATTAATTAGGCAGTACACGGCGGTTGTTTGGTTTCAGCCACAGAATTCCCGGAGAGCACTGAATGCATCACACAATGACTTTCAGGATGTGTATGTGCAGGACCTATGGATTTTGGTGGTTCGGGCATAGCAGGCATTTATCATGCGGGTTGTGGCAAGATTTGGATCTGATTTTCCAGAGTCATCCAGTTCTAACCAGTGTATGCTGGTCTGCCAGAAATTTGCTTCCAATAATGGTGCTGAGTGCTGCTTGAAGGGAAGGAAGGGTGGTTCTAGGAAAAATCATTTCAAGGTATGATTCTCTTCAAACGTAAGCTGCAGCTTGCTAATATTTTCCAGTATTGCACATTGTGGTACGTGATAACCAGTGAGGGATTTTCTCTCTGTATGGTAGTAAGCTTGTACAAGGTTTAGGTGGCTTCTTCAAATATGCAATCCTAGAGCAGTGTCACTATTGGATGAACATCATCCCTAGCTTTCTGAGGGCGTGCTATGAATGTTGTCCTCAGAGCAAATGAGGTGATGTCTGTGGGCTGGTACTATATCACAGTTTTTTATCACAGTGTTTTGGATAGCTGATGGTTTGTGGAAGGAGGTGTGTTGGTCTGTGGATTTTCTGCATATGGTAGTTTGTACGTTGCTATTTTTTATGTTGACCGTGGTGTCTAGAAAGTTGATGCTGATGTAAGAGTTTCCAGAGATAGTTTGATGGACAATTCTGGCTGCTGAATTTGTGGTAGAAATCAATGAGGGAATCCAAGTTTTCAGTTCAGATGTCATCTATGTATCCTAGTGTATCCTAGGAACCCACGCTGTTTTGGTGGGATGGTTATTTAAAGTCTTTTTTTTGAGGTGACTCATGAACAGCCTAATATGCTTGTGCTTGGATACAAGCACCTGATTGCTTGTATTTGCATCTGTATTTTGCCGAGGGTGAAATCACTGTGGATGAAGAAGAAATACATGAGGTTAATCCCAGAATCATAAAATGGTTGAGGTTGGAAGGGACCTCTGAAGATCATCTAGTCCAACCCCCTGCTGAGCAGGATCACCTAGAGCACATTGCACAGGATGGCATCCACCAGGTTTTGAATATCTCCAGAGAAGGAGACTCCACAACCTCTCCTGGCAATCTGTCCCAGTGCTCTGTCACCCTCACAGTAAAGAAGTGCGTCCTCATATTGAGCCAGAACCTCCTGTGGTTCAGTTTGTGCCTTCTGCTTCTCTTCCTGTTGCTGGGCACAACTGAAAAGAGATTGGCTCCATCCTCTTGACACCCTCTCCTCAGATATTTATACACATTGATGAGGTGTCCCCTCAGTCTTCTCTTTTCCAGGCTAAACAGGCCCAGTTCTCTCAGCCTGAATTCATATGAGAGTTAAAAGGCTAGTATCACTTATACAGGTTAACCATAATACTTTCTTGGTGTAGCATAGTTAGTGATGATAATACAGAAGACAGTGCCAGTAAGAAGATAGTTTATGATGAACTGATCCAGGAGAAGTGTTTGTGGAGAAAGAAGCTTTCATATATAACAACATGTTTAAGGAGGATATCTGCAGATCCTTGTAGCTCTTCAGCAAAAGTCTCCTTGAGTTTCCTTCTGTAAGAATTTAGAAGAGCAAGTAAAAGTCTTAAGGTGGTAAAAGATGCCAATTCACAGTTTTTTCCTTCCTCATTAGGAAGAGTTTTGAGCTCCAAGGTGAAAAGAGCAGAGGCTTTTCTAGAGTTCTTTCTCATATGAAAGAATAAAAAATCATCTGTTAACATCACTGATATTATTCTGATTTCTCCTTTATCAACTGTTTAATAACTAATTGGCAGCTGGATCTTAAAAACTATACAGACTCTTTAAAGAAAAATAAAAGTTGCATCTTTCTAAAACATATTTCACTATTATTCCTCTCCTGAAAGTAAAATGTTACTGTAAACCAAGGTAAATTTCATTTACTATGGGCTGTCTAGCTGAGTATGTCAGATTATTTTCAAAGTTATTATGCAAGGGATAGTGGCTAGCTTACCTTCCTTTCGTTTTCAGAAAAGTTCTTTGAGACACATGTAGAGAAACATTTCCTCCAATTCTCTACAGACCACAATGCTACCAATATTTCTGAGCATAATTGTAAGCATTTGGAAAGGAGAGGGGCAGCCATTCGAGGTTGAGTATTGCTCCATGACTTCCTGATGGGTGATGTTGAGAAACAGGTGCTGTGAAACCATCATTTCTCAGATGTGTCTCACTGTTGGTGAAGTAATTGTTATTGCACTATGTGGGTCCAGTGTTAAATGATGTCAGCTTATTTTGATAGTAATTTGTCGCACAGTGGTTTGGTATATTTCGGACAGTTTTCTTTAATTTCTTGGAGCATGTAATCATGTCTTGTGCAGTCAGCCTCTTTAGGAGGTGAAGTTTCTCAGTTTTTTAGCTTGGGCAGACCTAAACAGGATATTCTGTCATGTTGTAAGAGCTGAAAACTAAACTGTGTTTTTACAGTCCAAATGACTTACATGGATCTGTGTTATTCTCCCATGTTCTTCAAAGGCCAGTCTAGACTTCAACTCAGTTGCTTTTACGTCCATACCATTTCCCCACTGAATTTTACAGGACTGCAGATCTAACACATCTGAACTGTCTTTACAACAAGCCCTTCCACAGGATTCAGGAGAACACCTTCCACAAAGTGGACTAATTAGGTGCTGAAGTTGGTCCTACTGATAAGATAGTTACATCTCCAAATGCATAGATAAAGTGATGAGCAAAAGAGCTCAGGGAAGAAAGACTATATGGAGACAGGAAAGATAAATTTAGACAAGCTCTAAACGAGCAGGTATATGAAGGGGATAATTGATCTGAAGGGGATCATGCTAAAGTAGGTGCCTACAAAAGGCAGCACGACTCAGGCTGAGACATGGGGAGCGCAGGAAGATGCAGTTCCTCACCAAGCCTTCAGAAATGCCTCTGCAACAGACTGGTTGTGTGGAGGAAGATGGGGAGCCCCATCTCTGGTTTGTCATTGGTAGGCAGCTCAGCTTTCTCTAATTTCGTTACCCCAGTCCTCTGACAACACTTAGCACTGTCTCACCGTGCTTTGGACAGCGCAAGCACGTTTATTTTAACCTGGTCTGAACAAAGAGCGAGTTTAGACACCCAGCGGGGCTGACAGCCCTGCATTCCCCATACCCAACGGGACAGGGACAACCATGAGGGCACCTCCACGTACAGCCCCAGGAGCTGGAGCTTCTGTGAGGGGAGAAAGCCCTTTGTGATAGAGGTACACAACATGGCTTTGGGGGACTTTATTCCTCCTCACACCGAGGCCTGAGGGGACGACGATCAACTCGACTCCCTGAGGAGGGCTCTGAGGGCAGGGGAGGGCCCGACCTAAGCCGACCCTCCCGCCGCCGGGGGCCGGTCCCCACTCGGGGAGGGAAGGGAAGAGACGCCATAAGAGGGGAGTGGTGGCCATGTGCGTGCGTGTGGTGGCGGCGGGCGGAGGGAGGACGAGTCACACCGCCCGGGGCTGATTGGCCGCCACACTTTATAAGAGCTGCCCTGCCCGGGGCGCCGGGGGTTGTTTGTAGCGAGGCCGGGGTTGGGGGGTGGGGGGAAAAAAAAAAAAAAAAGCTCCGTGGAGCCGCTTTGCGGAGCCATGCGGCGAGCCAGCCGAGACTACAGCAAATACTTGCGGGGCTCCGAGGAGCTGGGCGGTGGCAACGCCCACGACAGCGCCCCGCCGCCGCCTGCCCCGCCGCAGGCGGCCCCGCCGCTGCCGGCACACCCGCACCCACCGCCCGCCTCCCGCTCGCTCCTGGCCGCCCTCGTCCTGCTGGGGCTGGGGCAGGTGGTGTGCAGCGTGGCCCTCTTCCTCTACTTCCGAGCTCAGGTAAGCGGCTGCCGTGGGGGAGATAGGGCCGCCGAGGTGTTTAGGCTGCGGGAGGAAAGGGGAGCAGGCGTCTTGGGAGCCCCCCGTGGCGCTTCGTGTTTTTAACTCTAGAGCTGCACGGCAGCTCTGTCAAAACATATAGCTCGTGGAAGTGCACAAGTGCACGTTTGTTGCTGTGCTAGAGAGCCATTGCAATCAAAACAACTTATCACAGTATCTATATTTTTTAAAACCCCGTGTTCACACTCTTTACCCTCTCCCCCTCCACTGCTTCAGGACCCTGCCTGATAGGTTCGTGTCAGCGCTGTACACACGCCCAAGAAGGGATAACAAGAGTTTTCTTACCATAAAGACTACTTTTCTTCTGCTTCCTTTATTTAAAAAAAAATAATTACATAGTGTGAGTGTAATTCTGCCTTTGGCAGCTTGGCTCTCTTGCTGGTTTCTAGTTCCTGTAGATTTGGAGCAAAGCTGTTGGATAGACTTTGCAAACTTGAACTTTTGAGAGGGCTAAAAAATGCAATGTACCTAGGTGTAGACTTGACTAAAATACTCCCTGAAAACTTCCTAATGTCAAAAATGTCATCTTTGCTATCACTGAAAAATATGCTTTCAAAGTAAGTACATAATTCACAATAATAAGATATGGTAATCCACCATTGCTCACCAATTTCTTATTGTGCAAATAACACAGATGGAAAAAATACAGTAGGTCTTGTAGAAGTTAAGTATTAATTGCTTTGCAGATAGTTTTACTTTATATGGGGCATGTTTTGAAAGGATTGCTGACAAATTTAATTGTATTAGTCTATCTATAGTTATCCTTTCAGATTTGGTTGTATCAATCTGCTGTCAAATTGAATTGTGTTAATCTATCTAAAGTTATACTTTTTTTTTATAACAGAACTTAGGTTTTGTAGTATATTCTGTTAAAATAATGAGAAGTTATTAGTAGGGGCCGTGTTGGTTGGTGGACTAACCAAATGTGAATTAGCAAGACTTGATTTTATAGGCTCATATTAAGAAATTATATGATTTAACAGGACTGTTTTACAAGCTCTTCAAAACCCAAAGAGGCTGAATAAACTCTGACTCAGTTTTACCATACACTTCTTATTTTCATTTGCATAAAATCATTTGGGCTAGATCATGACACAATGCGAGCTGAGACAATAACCGAGGTTTTGGTTTTTCCTCAGTTTTGTTTGTTTTGTGGCTTGAGCATTTGGAATTTCACAAGACACAAAACTAAGACTGACACCAGATTTTCATGGGTAAACACATGTTTGTGGCCAAGAAATAACGTAGCACAATGCAAATGAGACAAGGAGCTGGTATATTTAAAAAGGAAGAAAAAGCTAAGAATTGAATGTTACCAGTATTCCAGAATGCTGCCATTCTGACCTGTAAAAAGATTAAAGTGTTTTGGCTTTTCTTTTTGGACCATCTTGTGCAAAGTACTGAATCCGTGAAACTAAACACTTATAACATGTATTGCTCCTAAGTATTTATGCTGATTATGCTTTATGAGAAATATTTGCTCATGGTCAATGAAAATTCAGTGCAAATTTGGGTACTGTGAGCAGATGGAGATAATAGAGACACATGCACAGCACCAAGTGAGAGTGCTAAGTGTTCTATTTCTCTTTAATCGGGAGGTGCTAAAGTATAGTTTTCAAAAGCTGTGCTTTTACATTTTTTATTCTGGTCCATTTCCTTCCTGTACTTAGATCAGAAAAGAGTAGGGATTTGGTCTAATGCTGAGCGAACTGGAGGGCAGTAGAACAAGCTGGGAGGGCTCAAAGCCAGATGTAGGGTCTGGATGTCAAACTCCCCCAGTTTAACCTGCAACTCTAAGCTTACTTGTTTTTCCTATTTGAAAAAGTCTGTTCAAATGTTAAGTATTCTACTCTACCAAAGAGTTCACATTTAGATAAATGGGGACCTGGAAGACAGATTTTTATTGCCATTTCATGCATCTGTGGAAGTTTGACTTTTCGCTGCAATGTTTTAAACATCCTTTCAGACCTGATCTGAAATCTTGGGAGCGTGCTGGAGCAGTGGCTAACAGCAAACCGCTTGCTAGGGGTCACTAGCACTTTCTGGAAGCCCGGAAGAACCCTTTCTTGGTGGTTAGGAAAGATCACAGAGTGTAAAGTGATATTTGATTAAATTTGAAGTTGGTTTAAGTTCGAAAACAAGTATAAATGATTAATGTTTATTTTAGGGAGAAAGTGCAGAATGTGATACTGTAATATTGCAAAATTAAGGCAATACTTAATAAGTAAAGTTCACTGGAATATACTGTCTTTTAAAATCAAAGCAAATCTTTTTATCTTTATAAAATTGGCTCTTAATTCTGTAAATTCATCTGGTGTCACCCATCGTATTGGAGTTCATTTTGCCTGCCCTGAATTACTTGAAGGGAGTTCAGGGATGCAACTAAAGTGGTTACAGATGATGAAAAACGGTGATAACAAGGGGCACTGGAAGGTGTGATCAGATTCCAGGGTTGGAGACGGTAGATGTGTATGCACAATAGTAACATGTATAAAGTATAGTAAAATAATAGCTAGATTTTTCTCTCTAAATGGGCTGATAGCTCTAGGGTATTTACTTCTTTAACATGTTGTAAAGCTTTCTCCAATATTGTCCATTGCATCTTGATTTTTTTTTTTCAGGTATTAAATCTTTAGGACTTCATGCTGAAGGTCTTTATTCAAAGGCTAACCTTCCGCTAACCTTCTGTGCCTTGCAAGGTAGCACGCTGCTTTCTGTAGACCATTCTGGTATTTCGTTTTGGCTCTTCAGAAGCTCTTCTCAGAACACATCCTTGAAAGCTTTTTTGTTCGTCGCTTGTTGCCCACAGTTAGGGTGTCGGTGCTCAGTATTGTCTGTTTGCAGCTATGGCAGCTCAGTATGCATTTTTTATAAAATGTCAGTTGCAGGATTTCTGAGAAGGGCTGCTCAGACAGGTGAGCTCATTTCCGTGGTTGAGAAGTGGTGCTGGCTGGGTATTCTTTGAAAACGGTAAGGGCAACCAGGTAGGTTATTAGTCCCGAGATCAGAGCTTCACCTTATCAAACAATAAATCTCTAGAGACTTCTGACTTGTCAGGATGGATTGTACAGCTTCAATTTAAGTTGCTGGAGCAATCAGTGTTTCCATTAAGTCCCCAGTCTTTTAATTGTAGGTGCAGAAATGGTGGTTTTCTGTCTTGAGCCCTCAACAGATGAGCTATAATCTGAATAAGTGCTTCTGTACAAGCTGCTGCTGTAGTTCTGGCACAGTGTTTGTGTGACACATTTGACTCATTGCTGATGGGCAATAGCTGTAAGTCTCTGATGGGTGTGAGTTGTCATGCTGAATGCTCAGGTCCTAGAAACATGAAAATCTTTCATGATTTTTGTGTTTTAAAACCTCGTTTCCTTGTCTGCTTTTCAGAAGTTGTGTTTAAATAAATCCCAAACTGGGGTAACAGTTTCTCACTGAAAGTATTGCTGATAAAAGTGAGTACCTACTGGCAGTCATTTGCTGTGACTCCGTTTTCTCTTCAGTGGTGTGTGTGTGGAGGGGAGAGGACTTAGGGCCTTTGACAGGATCTGGATATCTAATTCTCTCTGGTTTCTGACAATACCAATATAAGAGGCTACATCTGGAGTAACAGGTCTTGTTTTGGGCCCCTCAGTGCCAGAGGCATAACAACAAACTGGAGAGGTTGCAGGCCTCCATCGATGGAGTTTCCATCAAGCTTGGCTAGACAAGGCCTCAAGCGATCAGCCCTAAGTTACACGTTGGCCTTGCTTCCAGCAAGGGGCTGGACAAGGTGCCTTCCAGACCTAGGTCTTTCTCCATGAACTGCCTCTTAACAGCTGTTGGTAACCATTTGTTTCTTCATCTCCACTTACTGTTGATTCTCTGAGCTTCTCTGTACTGTTGGAATCTACTGGGATGAAGTTTTACAGCTGTTAAAGCTAGCGCTGCCTTCCTGCTCCTTCATGCCCTTCTATTAACTCCGATGCTTGCCTGACACCTGTAATGAGCTGGTTTCAGGATGCTAATCCTTTAGGAAACTGCATCAACAAAAAATTACCTCAGGGTAGTGCTCCACGATACTGGTTTAAAGAGGAGGTTGAGTGCCAGGAGTGGGATTTCATGGCGAAGAAGGTGAGGGCGCAGAGGTCAGTTTAGACAGGTAATGGGGCTGCATTTAGAAGTTATTAATGTAGTTGTTAGTGCTTAGTAGAGTTGTAATAGCTATAAACAGATTTTTCCTTTGGATCCCATGTCAGGCCACCCCAGAAGCTCTTACTGCCTCCAAGCCAGCCTGTAACTCATCTCTGCCCCTCTGCTCAAAGCTGTGGCGTCTTCTGATCCTCAGGTGAAACTTTTCTGACCTATTCAGTTCCAAATCTGCAGGGATAACTGAGACAGCTAAACCAGCTCATGGGGGCTGACATTGGTTTGAATAAACGGGGCAAACAGCTCTTATCTGGAGCCTTCAGCAGAAGGATGGTGATGGAGGAGACAACTTGCTGTTGACATGGCCGTCTGTGCAACAAATGTTTTCCTCCAGTGTTTGCTGTTGGATGGCTGGCTGCCTGCTGTAGGCTTGAGCTTACCTCTGTAATCCTAACCTTATGTTTTTCAGTTAGTTTGGTTCTTTTTTGGGGTTAGGGGATTGAATTCATGCTCATGTGAACAATTTACATAAATTTGATTCAGTTTGGCTGTTGCATATTCTGCAAAACCTCCTTTGACATTTTGTTCAATGCTATTTTAAAGGAAAATGACCACTAGTTTGGTATTATCTGTAATGGATTGGTATTTCCTCATCATGATTATTCGTAACGTGTTATATTATGTAATTCTCAGATATAAATTGGTGCTTTGGTGTTTGTTACGGAAAACAGTAGAAGTAAATGTTCATATTAGACCAGCTAATGCAGTTAGAGACTTAAAGAAAGTTTTGAGTGCACAAACCCTTCTGATGTAAAAGCAGCGTAAATACATGTTGAGATCAATTGCTGAGAGTCTCAGGCTATATATAAAAGAAAGCGGTTAATATCTGTTGAGTGTGAGGTGTATGGAGGGGGGTTAAAGAGTGAAATGGTTTGAATAATGTTTGTGCAATTGAATTCTGCTGAGGCACGATCTTGATTCTTGGAATATCCTTCTAAGTCATCTTAGAATTAAGATTGGTAGAATTTAGGAGCATTCTGTGCTTACAATTAAAAATTATATTTGATTCAATTGCAGAGATTAATTGCTAAAAATATCTTGCAGATATTTTGGATTTACTAGACTTTGTCCAATAAAGAGGAGGTGTTTTGTAGTACAGTTTTATTGTCTCTTGGTCTTTCTGAATTTGTACGATCTTACCTGGTGACTGTTTCATGAAGCAATGCATCTTGCCTGCAACATACTTTGTGATAGCTGTTTTCTGTTGCTTCTGTTTCTCCCCTTGAAAAGGATGTGCTGGATGTCGTATATACATTCCCCAAATTGCTGCTCTTGACACTTGTGTGTCATCTTGCAATCCGTATTTTTAATAAGTAGGATGGCTGCGTATGTTGCCTGCTAAAATAATTGTGATATTGCATCTAAAAATGGAATTCAGGTTTATTGATTTTTACTGTAAAGGTGGGATTAATCTTTAACTAATCTTTAACTTTTGAAAGTCAATATCCAGTCTAAGCTAACAAATTAGGCAACTCCAGAAGATACATTTATTCTCCTGTCTTATGTGCTTGTTGGCTGAAGTAAACGTTCCTGAGGAGAACATTTTTTTCATTGTTTAGAATAAAAATTTAGATGATAAACTTAGCTAGTTGCCAAACTTCTAGACAGTTGAAAATTTGCCCCGATTTAAATGTTCTTGTGTGTTGGACAGACTCTTAAAACTGTGGCTGTGCTTATATTTTTGTTTCAGATGGACCCTAGTAGAATTTCAAAAGAAGATGCACACTGTGTCAGAATGCTTTTCAGATCTCCAGAAAGTATAGGTTTGCAAGATACACCGTTTGAAAATCAAGATGTGAAGTTAATGCCGGAATCATGTAGAAGGATGAAACAGGCTCTCCAAAGAGCTGTGCAAAAGGTAAGTGGCAGTGGTTTCTCTTATTTTTGTTTAACTTAGTAATTTTTCCAATATCTTTGTTCAGAGGTAAGTTCTAGAAAGTATTCTTTTGGTGTTTGAAGAATATGGTGTTGGATCTGAGATCCCACTGCATATGATTATGAACCTTGGTAGTGGTTAATCAATTCTGCATTCAAATACATTTTTTAGTTTTGTTAAAGGGAGGCTTGAAGTCACACAGAAAACTAACTGCAGTTAGTTGATAGGCAGTTCTGACATTTGGGTGGGTCGGATGGCAGTCATCTATCCTAATACTTGTACAGGTTTGCCAACACTTTGGATGTGGAAGGACAGCTCCACTTTTTTTTTCCGAACTGATCTTCCTGACTTTCTGACAGGATTCTCCAAGCCAAGGTCACTGACAAGCAAAATGCTGTCTGAAAGATAGAAGGCATAGTATTTGTTCTCATCTGTTCTTGTTTCTTACTCTTTCTGCAGTACAGTAGTTTTGATTACTCAGAATGAAGGATAGTATCCTTTTTTTGCTCATTTTGCCACAGTGGTGGAAGATCTGCTTTGCCATCATGATAAGTATGATGTTGAGAATGCAGCAGTTGAGAATGACAGCTTTTTTCCAAACTCAAATAACAAAAGCAGACACGTAAATTAGCCCTAATGAAGAAACCTAGGCAAGCTGAATATGTGTCACAATTGTCCCTTACCAGTTACTGTGTTTGATCTCTTTGCATGTTCTTGTTAGTGTTTAGTGCTAATTATGGACTATTGAAGTTGAATGTGTGCTATGGTATTTGGTTTTCCTGGCTTATAAAGTCCATTATCTCTTCACATCTGCATATGACTGTCAGGTTTTTCGTAAAGGATACTCCATTAGATTTGAGCTGAACCCAAATACGCTTTACGGAGTGACTTGTACTTGACTTAACTATACAGTGCATTAATTGTGCTGATGTTTATTTTTAATAGAGTACTCTCTGTGACGGATCTTTTTCAGAACAAAGCTTAAAGCTGGGAGCCTAGTTTCCTTTATTTGCCACCTCCTTCAAAAACTTAGGAAAATGGGTTAACTCAGTAGGACTAGTTCTTTCTTCCAGCATTTTCTTTAGACTGACACTACTTCTACTTGTGTGTTCTGCATGCTGGTACTAGAGTGCTCTTTCATGCAGCACCCTTGACAGAGGAAGGAGCTTGTTACAGTAAGTGAATGGGAAGTTCTGCATTTTGGTCGTTTGCTGCTGGTTACTCAACAAAAGCATTAACTTTAGCGGAGACTGCATATTCTGCCATTCAGCATAGAGGTTAAATGCTGCAAAGGCAGTGGCCAAGATAAGTAGTGAGTAGGATAATTTTTTTTTTGGTTGATGACTGTTAGTTTGAGAACAATGACGCTTTCCCTGCCAAAGTAATCACTCCAAAATTTTTGAATGCAACATAACATACTAAGCAGCAGGGTCAGTGTTCTGGGTGCTTTGTCATCATACGTTGATGACACAGAAAAATAGGTAAATGTTTGCTTAGGGCTACATTTGCATCTTTTCTATTCATATCATGGAAATGAAAGAAACGGTGTTAAGGCAAATTAAGCTGGCCTTAAGCTGTGTGAGCTGAGCCCTTCATTGGTTCTGCCATACCAAAAGGCAGAGATGCATCTGAATCTTATCTACAATTGGACTAGGCCCTTGTGTGGGAATGCAGTTCATGTGACTGGAAAGATGTTTCCTATTTTCTCTGCTTTATTCAGTTTCCTGAAGTGTGTGTGTGTTTCAAGAGCTGGTATCCATATTTGCACTGACAGTGCATTAGGTGACTGAAATGGAACACTTTAAAATACAGTTTAAGTTTGCTGTTTTTTCAGTTGTTTGTCTTTAGCAATTCAAGCTATTCAGGAAATGAAAACAGACAACCTTTTTTTGTTAAGTTTTATAGTCTGGTTACAGCTTTTAGCTTACTGTGTTAGTTCTCACCTGTTTTCTTTGCACATCTGTAGACCAGTGTTTAAATCTAAAGCAGGGACTGCCATTGCAAGTGCTCTTCTGAAAACCAGTGTAGTAGTGCTGTAAGGTCAGGTCTGGAAATGTTTGTCTCCTGACAAACATTTAATTTATATAAAAATAAAATTAAAAAAATGTAATGGTGACCTCCTCAACATATTCTGGAATAAAAATACTGCTTAGGGAGCAGCTTACTCAGTAGAAAACACATTTTCAATACTATTGCAAATAAACTTTAAAGCAGACAAATAATATACTTTCCTAGTCTGTCTGTTTGCTTAATTTTTTTGCATGTAACCCTAAAAACCCTCTGGCAGCCCAGATGCTCTAACCACAGTTCTTATGAAGTCTGTTATGAGTCTGAAGTAGAAAGGAATACAAACATATCTTGGTCAATTCATAAGTATCTTTTCTTGGCAATACTCCCAGCTTCTAGCAGCTTGGGGAGTTCAGGCGTAAACTAGTCTCCTACACGGCAACAACACACTTTGTAGCTAGACCTCCAGGGCAGCACTTATAAAGAGATCTATATACTTAGCAGACATTTTAAGTGCATGTGGTTATGGACAAAGCGAAGGTTTCATGGGTGACTGTTGTAAGCTGTTAAAATTTCAGTTTCCACACTACAACTTTACATGCCCTTTTTTTCCGGCAGGCAATAGACTACTCATTTGAATAAGAGGTCGCAGTGCTCATCTCAATCTTCTGAAGAATATTGGTTTATGCACTTTCTATTTCGCTTCCTTCCTGATTAGCATTCTTCAAACTGCTGAATTTCCGGCAAGATAATCAGATACTACTTCTTGATATCAACCGGCCTTAACGCACTGTGGTGGTAGTAGTAGAAACATTTGTGTAAGGGAGCCTTAGGGTAATGACTGAAGCAGTACATTAATGTCCTGAGGGTGGGTCTCTTGCCTGGTTTTAAAAGGCTACTTGTAGCTACTCAAAGGAGACAATGAGATACTGTAAAAACAAAGAGGAGGAAAAAACATTCACAGATGTTACATGTTCCTCTGTAACCTTGTTTGTGTGTACTCAACATCAGACGTAACCTGAAGGGCAGGACTTGCGTTTTAAGGATGCTGATGACACGCTAATGTAGTAATAGGTGTGATAGTTGTCTAAGGGTTAAAACCCGAAGCCTGCCGTGGATGAGGAAAGAGCATTTCCCCACATTCTAGCCACTTAAAGCATGGTTTTAGCTTTTAAAATTTGGAAGTTTTGCAGCTTCCCCGTGGCCTTTTATTTTATTTTTTGGAGGAAGGAAGACATATTCATTTTTCTGACTGGCTGCTTGTTTTTTTGAACAGTGACTGTATGGAAAAGTTTAGAATATGGGAAGCAGGCCAGTAGAGTTGACATAGTGTGCAGTGAGCAAATGACACGAAGATGTACAGAAGCAGCTTATTTTAAAACTAACAGTGTGGTGTAACTTTTTGTGTACAGTTTTTTTCTAAAAATAACTCAACAGCTTGGTAGCTCACTTGGTTTTGTGGCTGAAAATCTTAAGAGAAGTCACTGGCAATGTTTGTCAGCAGTTCTCATGCTTCTGTGGCTGTGTCTTAGTGACAGGTTCTGTTGAGTTGTTTCTGCATTCTTAGCAGTAGTGTTCTTCTAAGGTAGGTTGTGTATCAGTGTCTTGGAACTGTAGAAACAGATGAAGTGGAAAATAAAAAGAAATGTTTTGGAGTACATATTCTTCAAGAGGAAATCCACAGCTCCATGCTTGTTCTCTAAGGACTAGTTCATGTATTTCTCCCAGTTTTTTCCTGGAAGTATGGGCAATGGAGCAGCAAGACTTAAATTTTGGGGGGGCTGGTCAGAGTCAAGTAAAAACTTGACACTAGTCCATTGTTTGGGAACTCAGCTGGTGGAGGATTTCTGTGTTCTGGCCACAGGATAGCCTTTGTGATGAGCACACAGAAGATTCAGCATGAGCCAGACTGCAGTTCTTCTAAGTGTATTAGTGTTGAGGTCACTCTTATCTCCCTTTTTGTTGTAATGGTGCTTGCAATCTTCATTGCATAGTAGCCTAGCTTCAAGAGGAGCACCAGAGTGCTCCTGTCAAGTCCAGGCTACAGCTTGGTGACCAAGGTGCTCGTAGGAAGCAGGGGAGTGGTAGGTTCAAGATCATTGAGACAAGTGGACCCAGGTCTTCCTGGGTAGCTGTTTTGCTCACCCAGTAGTGATGTTGTAGATGAATAGCACCACCATCAGTTAGAAAGAAAGTGGCTCAGAATGCATCTCACGAGGACCACAGCCTTTCTTCATGGAAGATATGCTGAGTCAGACTGCTAGAGCTCAAAAAGCGAGGTACCCAGCTGCTCAAGTCAGAGCATCTTTGGAAACCTAGAGAAGCAGAACTCTAGGCTACTAAGGAAAAAAACTAGACTATAAGGAGGATAGCAATCGGCCAGTTCAGGGACTTATCAAGCTTGTTTTTTTTTTTGTACTGTTTTAGATAATAGAAGATTAAAATGTAAATATCTTTTTGGATTTGTCCAGTTAGCTTCTCTAGGCAAGCATTCGCCAGAAAGAAAGGATCCTAAAAAAGACTCCAAACCCAAAAGATTTCAATTAAGAAAGGAAAAAAGAAAAAGGAGTCTTCCCTTTCTAATGAAAGGTTTGGGAGCAGTTGTAATGCAGTGACATCTGAGAATCTAGTCCATCTTCCAGTCTCCTTTACTTCTATGTCCTGTTCTCTTCAGATGCTTTTACCACCTTTGGCAGTACCAAATACTTGCAATTTTTCTTCTTAGTACTTCTGATGAAGTTATAGATCAGGTGTGGCTAGAGGCTGATGTGCAGCTCCTAGAATTGAGCTTCTTACTTCAACATCAGTTCTAGCAGCATGAAAATGAAGATCAGAGAGGGGAAGTGAATGTAAATGGGGGGGAGGTGGACATGGGTTTTGCTTCTTTTGAAGTTGCGATTCTTCTGCTTTTCTTCTTGTCTCTACAGCAGAAAGCATCGTAATGATTCATATCTACACAATTAGCATATCTCTGCTGAGCTATCATGCTTTGATAGTCATACAACAACTTCCATGCTGCTGTGGCTTTTCATTTTGGTTTAACATTTAGACACCTACTGAAAGGAGAAAGAGAGAGAAGGTGTTACAGATTTCACTGTGGCTGCAGAATTACATAAAAGAGGAGCTAAGTGTTTTCAAAGCAAGATTTCAAGTTCTAAAACACTGCAGTGATAGAGAACATGGTGGAACTTTGCTGATCTGGCCAAATCTGAGGTCGGTTTTATATACATGGCGTTTAATTAGACAAGCAGCAGTATGTGAGATATAAAGAGAAAACACAGGATCCCACTTACATTTCAAAGATAAGAATATGATTTACTATCTGCAGCAAAATGTTTCCTTCTACTAAACATCATGATAGTTCCATAGTGTGAGGTAATCTCAGGAGGAAGGAGTTGTTATCCTTGTTTTTTTTAGGAAACAGATGAGGAGAGTCATGGTGCGGAACAGGGAGCAGAACTGAGGAATGAACCTAATTCTATAAAGACTATCCAGGCTTGTAACAACAACATGTTGCTTAGACTTTTGAAAACTGCTGTTTATACATCTTCATAAGAAGAAAACAAGAGAGGATTGTTTAAAAACAAAGCTTTGTGGTACCTGTTGTTTATTTGCACTGTTCTTGGTTTGGGGTAACATGAGCTTTGCTCATATTAAAATTAATCTGCAGTCTGCAGTTTTGGAGAATATGTACTTCCAAACTCTAGCACCTGCTTAATTTGGACTAGTACAGATGTGGAAAATGCTTAATCCTTCAGTGTCTGCATACCTCGATATGAGGGAGGCTTGGTTGCAAAGCCTTATAGTCTTGCAACCTCTCCTGTTAGTGGTAAAGCATTAGGGGTGGAGGTTTTAATTTATCTCATCATAAAGGAAATGCGGGGCTTAATTTTCCGCAGTTAGTGTGATTACATACTGGTGTCTCTGTAGAACTGCCTCCTTCGTTACCTTTTGACCCCAAGTCAATTCATAAACTTCATGGTTTTATGTGATGCATTTTTAGCAGTCGTTGTTCCATTATACTTAGAAACGTTCCAAGTGCAATAAGTAGAAATGATTGTGTCTGTAATCACTCCTTCGATAAACGGTGCAGTGATCGCACACGCTAGCATTCCTGTCCACCTTTATCAGAAGTATTGGACAGAGGAAGTAATTTGATTATGGCATTTAAACTGTGTGTTCACATTATACATCCTGTAAATACCAGGATATGTATTCCAGGCATCTGGCTATACTGTAGGTAGAACCACCCCAACGTATACATGTATTCAGAGAAGATACTGTGTTGTAATTGTGCAAATGATCTGTGATACAGAAGCAAGCAAGGCAACATCAAAGCAGTGTCTTTTTCTCATTTTAGGAAGTCCAGCGTATCCTGGGGAGAGAAACACCAAGACCAGAAAAAGGTAGATGCTGATTTATGAATAAGAAATATTTTAGTTCTATTAAATTTTGTTTTTTTTCTGAGATAATGGAGTTCTTTTATCTTCAGCTGCAATGGAGGCATTAGGAATGGATCTGTACAAAAGAAATAAGCCTGAGAAGCAGCCTTTTGCCCATCTCATTATTGATGATAAGAATATTCCATCAGGTAAGTTCAGTTTTAAGTGGATTCTTCTAATGCTACTATGAATGTGCTTTACTCATTACTTAAGCTGTATGCATTACTTTTCTGCTTTATATAACTAAACCAAAGGGGAATTCTCTGAGGCCTGAAATCTGAGATTTTGCCAGCCTGTTCTGTTTAGAGATAAGTCATCTGCACATGAGGGGTTAGATTCTTGCCAGAGGGTAGTATTCTTTCCCCCTCCAACTGCATTGGCATTGTCCAAATGTTGAGCTTTATAAACAGAGAGCTTTAAGCAACTTGTAAAATGGCAATCAGAACTTCTACAGGCTTTCTTACTAGTTCAGATGCCTTCTGACAACCTTCTCTTTGAGTCAGATTTCGTCTTTTGACATAGGTCAACAGTAGAGGATGCAGTATCAGTAAGCTTGTCTTAGCACTTTGGAAGATTGAATTAATTTTCTAGTTATATACATGATCATTTACATCTACGGAACTGGAGTCTGTCACACTTTGAGAAATTCACCCATGGGACTTTTTTTTTGCTGTCTATCTAGATGTTACTCGGTAAAATGTATTTTTACCATGACTAATACTTGATACTTTTTTTTACTGATGTGCATTGCTGTATTAACTTTCTAGGGAGTGAATTAGCACCTTTGTGGGTAATGGCAACAGAAACATTGCTTTTTTTTATCATCACAGTCTGTAGGAGCTCTCAGAAATACAGTCCTTGTAGTAACAAACTTTTGTTCCTCCTTCTGAGGAGACCAACCTCTTACCAATGCAATGAGTTGGGCTTATTCCCTCCAGATCTGGCAAATGGCTTATGCCCTCTTTGGAAGAGAATTACTGGGACATTAATCATGAGGACAGCTTCTGCTGTTATTTTGAGCACTGTGGCATTAAGGGACTGCATCCTTTTGGGTAGCTAGAACCCTGAACCTACTGATTGTGAGGTGCTCTACTATCTTATCACTGGCGTGTGGCTCTACCCACTTGACTGGGTGGCATAGAGATCAATGACAGGCATAAAGGATGAAAAATTTTCCTGCAGATCACCAGGAGTTCTTCCTGTTTTCTCTGACTGCAAACTTATATTTTCTTGCAGTGTTTCTTTATTCTACACGTCTGAAATCCTTCTAAATAGCTCTTTGCTATCCATGAGTCTGGGCAGATTGGTTCTTAGTATTTTAAATTCCCTACTGTCATCACTCTGACCCAAAATAAGCAATGTCAGGAAAAAAAATCAGTATCATTATCAAACAGGATTTTATTTTGTTCAAGTAATTTGCAAGGTAACGCCTGTCATGAATAGGCATTGAACACTTTCCTTTCACCTGATTCACAATAATACCATGCCTCGAATGGACTTCTGCAGTTATGGACTGACAGGGAGGGGGAAAAATAACCCCTCCTACATCTTGGCGTCCCACCCATCATTTAGCTGCAGAAGCCGTAGTGGTTTAGATTTGTTGCATTAGGTTAAAGCTGGATGCTTGCTGTTTGCTTTTTACCAGAGCTCACTTCAAACACTACCTAGGTTTTAAATGAAAACAGTGAATTTTGGTTTATAAATTGATTATAGAAATTAGTCACAGTTTAAAGGAGAAGAGCACAAACAGAAATAAATGCAAATGTTAAATATATCATTTGGAATGTGAATTGGTACCTTTAGCTAGTACCTAAAGAAACACTAGTATTTTTGAGCTATTTACAGCTACAGGTTCAGCTTAGCTGCCCTTTGCCTCCAGAAGTGGTTTTTCAGAGCAGGCAGAGCTTTGGCCCTTTCCTCAGGCTTTATTTATACCTGAAAGCTACTATAGTGCAAATGAGTAATAAATACTGGTTTACTTTATCCTTCCATCATCTTCCTTCCCACTAATTCTGTTGGAACTCAGTTGTGTTAGTCTTAGTTCATGCCTGCAAACATTTAAAACATTGTTTTGATTTGTATTGAGTTACCAGAAAGACTGAGAATTACATTTTTTTTTTTCACTGCTTGTTACCATGTTTGGAAGATTACCTTAGTCATTATCTCTGCGTTTTCTTCCTTCTGTCAACATGGCTTACTTTGTGTTATTTCTTCCAGGGCTCCATTATAAATTTTTGCCTCAAAAGATACTGTATTACAGCACTTGTGACTGTCCTATAATTTGGATTATGTTTTGGAGTTTCATATATGGACAACTGAGTTGGCACTTAGATGCTCCATTTTTTTTCCTCTGCCTGTGTTTCTGCATATTGATCGATTGGGTGTATTACCATCTGCAGTACTGAGATCCTGTTTACTCCTTCCATTAAGCGTTGCATGACAAAATTTCCATCAATGTGCATCTGTGCTGTGCTCCTGGCTCTGACATGCCTTGTCTAAACCTCTGAATTGTGGCAAAACGTCCGGCTACCTTGGTTAATGAAGTCATAGCACTATAATCTAGGTTGAAAGGCACTTCCAGAAGTCATCCAGGCTAATCCCCTGCTCAAAACAGGTCTAATTAGACCTATAGATAGGATCATTCTCCATCAGCTCTTGGCTTGTCCCTCCACCTGACCATGGATGAATGGTACATATTGCTCTCAACAGCAAACAGTGTGAACAAGCTTCACCTGTAGCTGCTCTCAGTATCGCAATTACAAGTCACTGTGGCACCTTTTTTTCCATCTTCCCCCTTCAGCAAAGAATCATATATTTTCACTTAGGATTTCTTCAAAATTGCCTCTTGATTTTTGAGGCTAGCAACTAAAAAATTTACTTTACAGGTAAATAAATTCTGCCTAGCATCTCCCTGGTGGGCCACCAGTCAGTCACAGTATGTCAGCAAGCCTTTCTGCTTGGTCATATGTATACATTTCTGCCTAATATTTCTGTGCCTCTGTCCTTTGTCAGTCCAAGCAGTGATATTGGCTCTAATTTCTCACCTATCCTCCTCATTTTGAAGGTAGCATAGCTTCCCAGGGTGGTGTTTCTGGTGGACTTAACACTGTGTACAAGAAGTCCTACAACTTCTGCTATTCTTCAACTTCAGAGATGTTCTCTGGTATTTCAGCATTCTCTTGCAGATGAGTTATTCCAGGATAGGAGACTTAAGATCTTAGTGTGACTTCCAATTCGTTGATGGCTTTCAGAGTTTTTTAGAGGTACTGCACAGAAGAAGGCTTCGCTGTACAAGGTGGCTTGTGTAACTTCTACTTAGCTACACTGGAGCCATAAGACAGCAGCTATTTAAGGTCTGCTTTTGATAACATATGCTTTGCTCAAGTCTCTGTGGAAGAATGCCAGAAGATTTTTTTGTTCTGGACTAACATTAGACTATTCCTCTCACATGCAAAAGTTGCCTTTTGCAGCTGGGGAAGACTCATAGCTCTCAATTTCCCCTGTTCCTGTCCTACTTACCTTCCCTCACTTCAACACAAACAAATCCAGGAGGCAGCTTCAATCAAAGGTACTTGAGGCTGTTCCCCAGTATGTTTGTGAGCACTGGGGGTGGTGGGAGTAGATTGTTTTTAGTTTGGTGTGGGGAGAGGATAAGGTACTGAATATTCCACGCAGGCCTGTAGATGCACTGAGAGTCCAAGGTCCTCTGGCACCTGTGCAGGCCTGCTACTGTGGGTGCCTCTGAGGGAGCAAACAGAGCTGGGTTTGTGTGGGAGTTGCTAGTGGTTAGGAGGACAAGTTAGCCAACTTTCATCTCTTGTGCTCTGCCCTGTGTATCGTGCTGAATAAATGGTAGGTTGTAGTGGCTCTTCTGTGCCATGGTGCATCTTAGAAGGGTAGGGACCTGTGTGGCTTCCTCTGCCCATGGGTCTTGTCTGGTTCTTCTGTGACTTATATCTAAAGTATAGATACTTTGTGTAGTTCTAAAGATAAAGGATTGTATCGACTTTCTTCCTTTTTTTTGTGTTCTCAAATGAGAATGTTTATCTTTGTACTACTGCAGTCACAAGAGCATAAACTACATGAAGGTTTCATAAACTTTCTATCTGAGGAAATATCAGTTCTTTTCAGATGCTGTTATTCCTTGCAAACACAGGTTAACTCATAGCAAGATTTGCTCTTTTTTTTTGTTAGCAATTTTTCATTTCAAATTCTCTCAATTGTTTGTTACCCAAATAAAGTTTTAGATGGAATGCAATTACTGCATAGAGCTTGCTATGTGACTGAGTGCCATCAAACTATTGGCCAAGCAAGTGTTTTGTACCATGTTCCAGCAGACGTTCTGTGGGAGGGCAGCACATGATGAAAAAGGAAATTTCTTATGTCTTTTGTTATAAGTGTCTAATATTCTGAAGCTTTAAACTTCACTTTAGCCTACATGAAGGTACTTGCTATTGATTTTAAAAATCTGGGTATTGCTTTTTAAATGTTGTGTTTTGCGAAATGCTTATAAATTATTTTTTTTCCTCTCCTCTCTTCAGGAACTCGTAAAGTGAACCTTACATCCTGGCATCATGACAAAGGCCAGGCAAACTTATCAAATATGACATTTAATGATGGGAAACTAATTGTTAATCAAGATGGATTTTACTACCTGTATGCCAACATCTGTTTTAGACATCATGAAACTTCAGGAAACCTGACTAAAAGAGGGCTTCAGCTGATGGTGTATATGACTAAGACAAACCTTAAAATAAGGCGCTCTGATGTGTTGATGAAGGGAGGAAGCACCAAATACTGGTCAGGGAATTCAGAATTCCATTTTTATTCTGTAAATGTAGGAGGGTTTTTTAAATTAAAATCTGGTGAAATGATAAGTATCCAGGTATCAAACCCATTGCTACTGGATTCATCACAAGAAGCAACTTACTTTGGGGCATTTAAAGTAAGGGATTTAGACTGAATATTTAGCGTGCTGAAATTGGGCAGGGGGGGAAGGAAGGGGTTAGTGGTCCAGAAACAACTTGAAGACAGAACTGAAAATTTTTTGCATCCCAGTTGCATCTGTATAAGGCATATAGCTCTAAAGACATGTTTTGCCCTGTGCTGACTCTGGCAAGAGTTCCATAAATGCATCAAGGATAAAATTGTGTGGTTCTGATTCAGTCTTACACCAGTTTTACTTTGTATGTCTCCACTGGCTTCAGTAGAATCATTATGACTTCTACATTGGTATAGCTGAAATCAGAGCAATTGGTATTACTGAATTATTTCCACATTCTGACCTGACTGTTTGGCACAAACGTAAGGCAGGACAGAATTTGGCTCTCAGATTGCATTTGGGGCTTAATCATGCTTGGGGCTGAGCATTCTGACCCTGAGACAGCAAAGATTGTGAATGTATAACTAATTCCATTGCATTTGATGTGGCTTTTCACGTGCTTAGTTAAGCATGTTCATGCTTTGCTGGATTAGGGTTGGAAAGCTCAAGCCGTGGCAGAAATGAGTTGTGGAACACCTAAACAGTTGAAATCACATTTTTACCTGATTAAAAAGGGCTATTTCTAGGAAGAAGGGAGATCTGGCCTTACAGTCCTAAAAGGTTAATCACAGGTCATTATTATTGTTGCACAACTAATTGCAAATATAGATTGCCAAAATATGGAGTGCCTTTAAAGTATTACATTGTGCCAGCACCTGCAAAGACATTTTTTAGACAAAAAGTATGTATTTTTATATTCTGTAATATCTAAAGTTATATTTTAGGTGTAATGTTTTGTGTAAAAAAATGTAAATTATATTGTCCTATAGTATTTGATACAAAATATTTAAATTCTCTTGCTGTTTGTATATTTAATGATTTAAACTGTTTTTAATGTACAGACATGTTAAACTAGTGCACTTTTTAATCCCAATGGGAAAAATTGCAGCTAAAAGAGGTTGTTTGCAATTAGCAAATGTAATATATACCTTTGTACTTTTTAACTTAATAGATTTCTGTTAAACTTGTCAGTATTACTTGGGGGAGGAGGGAAATTCACACCAAAGTCATGAATAATTACACCAGAATGTTGGTCACTGGGTGCCTTTCAAACCTGGAGGGTAATTAATGTTACAAAGCTGGTGTTACCTGAAGGGGAGAAAGAAAAAACAACATAATAAGCCACAGAAATGTATTGGGGGTATTTATAGTTATTGAACAGGCATATTTTCCTACAATGAATTCCATGAGTTGTAAATTCTGCAATAGAGCAATGACTTTTTTAGCCTAGTTTCCTGAGAAAACGAAGCTTTTGTCATTGCATTGCCTGTCCTTTTCTCCCCTTCTAGCTTCTAAAACTCTGCACCTTCCTGCCAGATCTGGCAGGTGAATAGCAGTATTGAGATTCTTACAGGTTTTATGAGAACTGACAGCTGAGAACGACTCAGCAATTTTCCATTATTAGTCAGTGGCTGGCCACTGTTCATATTAGCCAACAAATTAATATGGGGAAACTCCTAGTTAGCCGCTACACGTGTTGTCTCTTCTATAGTTGCTTGGCCAAAAAGGTAGGTGGAAGGAATCTGAGGGTGGGTATGGGGAACATGGGAGGGAGCTGCAAATATTGTAGGTTATGTTTAGAGCACATCTGGGCAAGGAACAACTTTAGGGTGGGGATCACGGAGGTTTTAGGAATGTTTGGGTGCTCTAAGGGTGAGGTGGGGAAAAAACCTCTTTAATGCAGTAGGAATCAGAAGGCAGAACGCTCAAATGTGTAAGAAATGAAGCTTCATACAAATCCTCAGACTTTTTTTTATAATAAACTGAGTTGAATTCAAGCAATTATTTTATACTGTATAATAAACATTTCTTTTTAATGTTAATATTGTTTTCTTACAAAATATATTTCTAAGAAAAAATACCTTTTGTGGTTTCTTTATTTTCCTGTGTCCCGGTATTTCTTGTGCTGCTTCAAACACTGTTCGTATTTCAAAATATGCAGGGTGGGTATATTATAGCTCAAGTGGGTGCATATGTTATAGCTCAAGAAAACTGAGGCACGAATCAACTGTCATGAGAATGGAACTGAATTTTAAGGAGTCTTGATTTGGCTCCAGACTTCGGCACATGCATCCACCACTTTCAAGCAGCGTAGTTAATATTAGGTGTTGTAAATTTAGCTGGAAGTGAGGATCTCCATTTTGTGTCACACAGACTAGTTTTCAGTTCAAAACCAGAAATTACTGAGCAATCTGGGTCTTTTCTTTCAACATTTCATCAACATATCAGATTCTGTGTCTCTTCCTTCAATATTTCAGAATCTGGGTCTCTTCTTTCAACATCTCAAGAACTGGATGTTGTACTACAAGAATACATACTTAAAGGGGTCTAATAAAAGGATGGAGAAGGACTCAGGTAGATAACAATACGACAAGGGGGAATGGTCTTAAACTAAAAGAGAAAAGAGGGTAGACGTAGGCTAGACCTTAGGAGAAAATTCTTCACTCAGAGGGTGGTGAGGTGCTGGAACAGGGTGCCCAGAGAAGCTGTGGATGCCCCATACGTGGAGGTGTTTGAGGCCAGGCTGGATGGGGCCTTGGCCAACCTGATCTAGTGGGTGGCATCCCTGCCTATGGCAGGGGGGTTGGAGTTTGACAATCTTTAAGGGCCCTTCAAACCCAAGCCATTCTATGAATCTTGTATTATTTTTTCTAGACTGGATAGGAGTCCAGTGATAGGCTGGGAGAAAAACATCCCCTGTGTGTGTCTTGTTATCTGGGGGTTAAGTGCCCATCTCTAGCTCCTCAGGGTTTTCAAATGAATTGAAAGTTGAGTTAATGCTTATCAAATGTTCTGACAACTTACAGTATTACACAAAAGAGCGGAACCATCAAGACTAAATGTCATCTGAATGATGCTGTCTCTGAGCTGTCTGCTCTAGATGAGTTCATGGTAGCTGTGGTATGTCTTGAGCCCCTGTGGGTTCACTTGTGGGTTACCCTGTGCATCCTACATCACCAGAGGTTAGAAGAAAGCTTCTGAGGCTCAGCTCTGTAACACATCTGTCCTCGTTACCAATGCAGCAGTCACCTGAATTTTACAGTGCAATAATTGGCTTTAAATTTCCGTTGTATGATGACTTTGGGACCTAAATCATTTTTATATATTTAATTATTTTTGGACTAAGCATCATCTGGGTGCAAATTGACAAGCTATGTCATGAACCAGGGGGGAAGGATGTGATGAAGTAGTCCTAATGGGGCTACATAGACTACTCTGGGTGTTATAATTAGGGGTCTTGATCTGGCTGTACTGTCTACAAAACACTAAGAAAATACGGAGGTCCTGCTCTGCCTTGTCTTGCTTGGTCCTTCTCCCTTCTCGCTCCTACATGCATTTAAAAGGAAGCAGGAAATTCTATGTACTGCTATTAGGACAGCTTGATTTAGCTTTTTGTACCAGAGCAGCGCTGGTTTGGAAAGCTTCGGTAGCGTCACTTAGGGCAGCCTGGGCATATATGCCGAGATGATAACGTAAAGCCACCTCTCTAGCACTGACCTTCTTAAAACCAAGTCTTCTCCAGAAGTGTCAGTTCTTTTGTCTGCTTCCTTTATAATAATTGCTTCATTGGGATGCAGTTAATGACCAGAGTAGACTAATAAATCAATGAAGAGAGCTAACTTGAGAAAAGGGTAATGTTTTCTTGGCTAAGAAAGGTAAATGTGACAGTTTATAATCTCCAAAAGGCAATTTTGGTTTGTGGATAAAGGTTGATTATTTGCTGAAATCTGAAGTTAGAAAAATCTGACTTGGAAATAGTTTATTTGGAATTTTGTGTATTTGCATGTATGTAAGCATTTGTATATTTTTTCTGTGTTCTTGCTAAAAAAGTAGATTTTCATACATGGGGTTACAATTGCATATTTTGGCACCTGAGTACTCCTCCCCCCCGCCTTCCCAAGCTCTCTTCAGCCAGTGAGTGTTTCTTTTTCTGTCTATCCCACTTCCTTTTCTCCGGCTCCTTCCAGCTGCCAGTGTCTCCTGCTCACCCCACTCTCACAGACTTACAGCTCTTTTTCCTGGTGGCAGCAACAGCCGTGGGTTAGAGCTAGACATTCTCCTTTCTCACCCACTTTCAGGTGGCTTTGCCTTCAGATAGCAGACAAGAATGATGTTTGTCAACAGGGTTTATGAGGCATTAATGCAAAGGCTGAGCCGCATATGAGCAAAGGAAAGTACTTGGGGAATAAGGAGCCAACAGATTGGACACAGAGCAGTCCATACTGCGCTCTGATGTATCTGCCTTGGAGGGCTCCAAACAATTACCACGTGCTTATAATTTTGCCATTACAAAATTAGTCTCCAGCAAAACTTCATGAACGTGACCACATGCAGCATTTTGCTCAGGTCTTGACCAGGAAGTGTTCTCACACATATCCGCAGGTGCATGCAGATGATTTCTTGTTCTTTCTTCTTCTCCCTATCAGTTTCTTGTCCAATATTTCCTGGTTGCTGGTATCTAGGATCTCAGCCTGTGGACTTTGCCGACTGTCTTTTTTTTAAAACTTACTGGGATCTGATCCTGTAAAGCCCCTACCTTTGCTTAATGTAATCATTCATGACTAGCTCTGAAGCACAGCGTGGTCATGAAAAGCTCAGAAATCTGTGTCAGCTTGAGGTTGTTTGAATCAGATTTCACAAGTTTCTGGGCAACATGGGATGTTACTTTTATTTTTTTTCTATTTTTCTTCCTTTTTTCTTTGTATGCTTTTTTTTTTTCTTTTTTTTTTTTTCCTCCAGCTTTAGCTTTAAGTGTGGACCTGCTGGTGTTTCTAGCTGTGTTTCCAAGGAAGTATTCAGGCTGGGGTGGAGGTGAGGGGCTGGGTATCCTTGATTTACTGCTCTCTGTTCGCAATCCATTTTACTAAGCGCAGGCAGGGCATATTTGCACACCATTTGTTCAGCATTTGAGCCATGTGCTTTCTACTGTCTGCGCTCTTGTGAGACACATTGCTTTTCCCCAGACTGCGCATCACCAAACTCCAATCCATTTATGTTTGGCTACGACAGAAGACAAGCACGAACTCCAATTACTTTCCGCTCCTTACATGCTGCAAGTCACAAAATGATGGATTCCTTTCATTTTTCTAACCTTCTGGTTCTCGATTCATTTGCCATGTGAGAGGTCCCTGGTTGCTCATTGAGCAGAGGATGCCAGAATCCTCTTTTGGCAGCTGGGCTCACATTTTAGGTGCTCTTACATATTTATAGCTGCTGTCTCATCCTGTAGGTACCAAGTTCCCTTAGCCCCTAAGGCTGTACTACCAGGCGTGAGTAAGGCTGCCTGGGGTGCAGCCTGGGGGACACCTGCTCCATAAGGGGAGGATTCACACACAACATCTCCTTCCCCCATCACCTTTCCACCAAGTGATGGATCTTAGAGCCCTAGAGAACCAAACAGAGCCTGCATAGAAGGTGATTATTTGGAAAGTTCAGATACTCTTGTCTTCACAATGTGTTAACCTCATATCCTATCAGTTTGAAAGATTTTAATTTAATCTTTAATATTAATCGGTCTGGTTGAGTACAATGCTTGGAATGATTATTTTATTTTATTTTATTTTATTTTATTTTATTTTATTTTATTTTATCTTTTTAACCATGTCACAAAAAAAAAAAAAAGGACCCTAGAATCTCAGCTTTCCATGGACACAGATAAAATCAGTCCACTCCAGATGTTGACTATGAATGCATGCAGTAGAGCAGGTCTTTTTTCCTGGGCCCTGGCTTATTGCTGGCCTGGTACAGATTCATGTTCCTGCTCTGACTCCAGCGTAGGCTCTCCACCTTGCTGATGTCCAAAAGAACCAATGTGCAGCAAATGGTATAACCTTTCTGTACTTATTTTGCCTTTGGAGAACTTATAACTAATAAGACCAGTTATCAGCCATTTGTAGATTGTCTTTTTTTTTTTCTTTTCTTTTTTTTTTTTTTTTTTTTTTTTTTGTATAAAATCCCAAATAATCTGCTTTCTGGGTTATACAGAAGTTTGATCAGCTCCTTGGTTGCCTGTAGCATTTTGCTACATCACTGTCACTAAATTTCTCTGCTGTGCAATATCACATGCAGGAATACAACTTAAAACAAGGTCCTTCTGGTTTAATGCTTTATCATCCATCACTGCTCCAAATCTTTGCTGTGGAAAAACAACTGAAATTGGATAGTTAGGTTATTTCTGTCCTGCTAACTGGAAGAGGGCTGGAGTTAGGAGGCACTGAGTGGCAAACAGCCTTGTGGCTTAAGCCTGCCTCTCTCTCAAGCAGAAGATACTACCATGTCTCTTTCTAGACCCTATAAGGTGCCCCATAAGGCTCCTTTTTTCTGTTTCTGAGTTGAAACTACTTGAAATAATGCGAGGGCAGTACTGCAGCCCACTAAGTTATGTTTTTATCACATGAAATTGAGAGTACGTGCTGCGTGCCCTGGGGCTCGATGGCGAGAGCTCCTCCGAGCAGGTGAAAACAAAGCTGGAGATAGAGCTAAAACAAACCTGGGTGGGCAACGGAGGTCCAGGCCTGAGCTTCTGCCTTCTTCTTTCATTCATCACTCTCGATAGAGAAGCTAAATTTGGGAGTAATCTGGCAGCAGAAAACCTTTTTAATTTGTTTACTAATCCCTGAAACAGCTGTCTGATTTACCATCTATTGTCATCTATTAATGCATTTTTGAATTACTACTTATCTAAATTTTCTATCTCAACTCTAACAGTTCTATCACAACACTACGAATAAGAAAAGGCCACGTTATTTAAACCTAATTAGCCTTATTATAAACATAAAAAGTAACACACTAAGTTACTATTGAATGCCTTGGATTGCAATCCAGTGTTTTGCTGCCTGTGGATTAGTAGCACTTTATTCTGTTTCTGCTTTGCTATCTTGCTATTTTTATTTTTCCAGTTTGGTTGAAATTTACATTATTATTTTTTTTTTTTTATTATTTTTTTCTCAAATATACAAGCCAAGTAGAAATGCTCCCATGATTTATTTGAAAACAACCAAACAAATTTCCTCAAGTTTGCTCTTGTTCTCTGGAACATGCCATCTGTACATTTGCAGAATTTTGCTGATGTGTGAGGTTGTGAAACAAAGCAGCTCAATAAAAAAAGATAATTGAGAACTCTATTGGCCCAGCTGTGCTGTGAGACTTGCTGAATGCGAAAATTTTCCCCCAAATACATAAATTGCTTGTTACAATTCATTCAGTTTTATTAATCTCGGTTAATATTGTACTGGTAAGAAAGGGCTTAGCTTCTCACTTTGAAATCAGAGGACGTTTTCCTGCTGACAGCAATAAGATTAGTATTATAAATAGTTTTTTATAAGACAATTTCTTTTTAAGCCTTTTTTAGGAGGTGACTCTTTCAGTGTATACTGGTGTTTGTCACTGTGCGGTGTAAAATTCTTTTACACAAAGCAACGATGCAAGTGATGTTTCTTCTACTAAAGGTTTGCTAGCTGTATCTATTTCAAGTACAGTATATATAGTCTACGTGTAATTTGGAATAATATTGCCCTACAGTGTTTGCTCAGTGGTGACATATTTTGTCTTTGTTCCTCTTGGGAGATCTGCCACGAAGGAAGTTTATAACTCTTTTTGGTATTTCTGTGCCTATGTTAAAAGGATGGTTCCAAGTGACTTTGGCAATATCAACAACAAATGGATAGGTGATGCTGTATTTGCTTTCCGAATGTCGCAAATGATGCGTCTCTTGTCAGCATCCCTGACTGGCAGCCAGGACCAGGCCGGGACCAGGAGCACATGGTTGCTCCATCCTAACTTAGAGGGACCAGAGATGCGACACAGCTGACTTTCCAGTGGATTTCACATTGCATTATCATATGTGCTTGCACAATCTTTGTAAAATATGACCCAAGCAGAAATTCTGTTTTAAGGGTAGGGGGGCTTTTTTTTTTGTTAATTTTGTCAGTTTTGCCCAGGTATCAATGACACTTGTGAAAATGAAAGGTGGAGAGCAGAGGAAGCTCCAGTCGGCATCTGCTGCCCTCCACTTGCAAGCCAAATGTCCAAGAACACAGATGGCCTTTATGACTGTTATGGGCTGGAGACACATTCAATGAGAAGTAATTTAAGTTCTTACAGAGAAGGAAAAAAAAAGAAAAAGTATATGAATGTGGGTTTGCTCCCAACACGAGACAGTCTGAATCAACAATGGGAACGGGCCAGTTACCAAAGAGTCTGCTGGAGCAAGTTCCCGCTGCCAGGGCAGGATCTCCTCTCCCTCTTGGCCATTAGAGGGAGGAAAAAATAACAGACTATAAGAGCCACTAAAATAAGGACCCACACCAAGAATGTACCATGGGTTTAATACCAGCTCCTCCCCTCGAAGTAATTATAGCTGATGTTGCCCAATGGTTACCAATGAACTATCTTTCATCGTGGTCTTTTGTTTGGAGTCAGTAGTTTGGATTGAACATCAAGCCTAGCACACGCCGGCCGGAGTCTCACAGAGAGTAAAATAGGACTGAAGGTGACAGTGAGCATTGTGCTGCTTCAAGCCATGGAAACAGGCAGCTGGGTTCGGGCTCCACCAAAGCCCTTCCTACATGTTTGTTTCACATAACATAACCTTTAGCCAAAAGTTTACCACAGCACTAATTTTAAAGTGAGAAAAGGCCAGGCTGAACGAAATTCTGGTACTTCACATATTATCTTGACTCCCGCATACTCGGAAATGTGGTACTTGCTAAAAATGTATCGGTAAACTCAGAAGTTTTCTTTGCATTTCTTCATGTGACCTAGATTTAGGTGATGCAAGTAACCCTTGCAACACCCTGTTCACCTAACCTGTTCCTACTTGTGTGCAAAAGAGATGATGTATAACCATCACCACGAATCCCCCCAGCAGTCACATTTGTAGGTCAATTATTTTTTGTTAAGAGGAAAATTAACTCAGCACTTGCCTCTGAAGGCTCAAGTTCTGCATCACTCCTTTATTTCAGTGATGCACACTTGGTGTGTCTTCTGCCATAGAAGTGAGCCATTCATTAGATGCCTGGCTGCAAAGCCATGGATGTGATCATGTATACCTTTCCACATAGAGAACCCTCCATTTGATTTGTTTCCTTGGGTAAGTAATAAAAACCTTTCTGATCCAATACTAGTTCTTGTTCATCAGTTTGGGTGTGACGACACACAGTGCTCTCTGTTATTTGCACTGTTTAAGGCAGAACCTTATTTAATGCAGTGAAATGTTTGGAAAGTTATTAAGTGATCCCATGGAGATCTCTGCAGATGGTCATTGCTACAGGACATATTCATTAAGGTTTTGATGCCTTTGCTAGCACTGGCACATACTTTACTAGAATCAAAGCATTTGAGAAGAAAACTGTATCCAGAAAACCCAGCAGAACATTTCTATGCAGAAGGACCATCAAAGTCTGTCTTTGCTTTTAGGGATGCAAATTTTTCTGATTTTGACCATAGTCAGAACCAGACCGACTGGAGAAAATCCTGCTGAATCTAGGTAGAGACATGGAAAGAAAGCATGCTGTTGCTCTGTGCTCCAGAGGATATAAGCCTGTTGTAATTACTGTAATACCAAATCCACGCACAAGTCCAGGCTCTTTCTAACACATTGCATTTACTCAATGCTTAGGAGTGTCATGAAGTAGGAGAACAGACAAGCAAGGACCATTTTCCTCTGTAACTGTCCACTGTTTGCGTGAGAAGGAAAAAAAGGCAGCTGTGCTCTCCCCATCGTTCCTTTCGACCACCGTTTGCAGGGCTTTACAGAAGAGCCCTCAGGCTTTTTTTTTTTTTTTTTTTCTATTTATTCACTGGGGCCAGGCTGCAAAGTATTGATGAGGACTTGAATCTAGGAGATTGAGTGCTCCTGAAGATATATATATATATATATATATATATTTTTTTTTGTCCTGAGCTTTCTAAATTAGGTGACACTGTTAACTTTTCAGGGTCCAGACAAAAAGAAGTAATGATTCAAAGTGACAGTCCAGCTCACTTTTCATGAAGAGATTTCCAAATTTTACAATGCTGCGCTGAGCACAATGGGTGCAGGCTACCTGTAAAACTAGGTCACGTCTTCAAGCTCTAGCTTAAACTAGGTCATACTTTCTGACTGGTGAAGAGGGGGAGTATGAGTTTCAAAAGCTGGTAAATTATCATTTCCTGGAAAAGCCCCAACATGATTAAGTGCTATCCAAAAAATCAACTGAACCAGCTTGACACATAAGAGGAAGTTCATAAAACATTACTTTATCTTCCTCCGCCTCATGAAAATGGAAATGTATTTCCCTTTCAAAATAATTGATGGTGCAAACATTGATGCTGCTTGTGGCTTAAGCTGCTACTGAGTCATTTAAAGTTTTGTGAGCAGGAACATTTGAAATGGACTTTTCTGGGTCCATTCCTATAAATTGCGTAAATACGGGGGAGGTTTGCTCTGCAAACTTGGAAGTCACTTGGGTTTTCAGGGGTCCAAGAAGAAACTTAGAACATTATTTTCTAAAATCATCAACAAATCATCTCAGTGCAAATAACCCTCTCAATACCAACGGAAGTAGGTAGCTCTTGAAAACTATACTTCAAAAACTAGAATACTCAGTAGGTTCTTTGGACTTACAAATGAGAAAAGTAGCCTGAGATGCCCAACACATCCATGGAATCAATTGACCAAAACTACTACTTCTGGCACTATGACACCTCTGTGCTAACTCCCGTGAGCACAGATTTCTGTGCAAGCAAGGATTGTTGTCTGCGGGGTGTCCTTAACATTCCCATTGTGTCCTGCCTCGGTGTCATAGTAAACAATAATTGGGACATTAATTCCTTGGGATCATAAATAAGACACCTGGCCAAATGTATCCAAATACAGAATATCAATGGCAATGAATAATCTAGCTGAGATTTTTGAAGCTGAACTCAAGGGTTTAGCTGCTAATTTTGCTGAGAGCTGAACACTCAGAATTCCTTCACTGGCTCAGAAAAACCTAGACTAAACTTTTCTCCACCAAATCTGCCTGCCTGCTCTGTGAAAAGGGAGGCATGCAGAGTGCTGTCTGTAAGGGAGGACAAACAACACCGGGATGGCTGATGGGGAGGGAGGAAACAGGGACAAGTTTTCCTGAAGTGGTACCTTCCCTCTTGACCTGGGCTGGTGCGGGCTTCCCTCTCCTGACTTGAAATCCCCTCTGACTGGCATGGCAACAGACCTCCTGCCTCCGTTCAGGGTCCTGGGCAACCCTGTGAAGGGCAGGCTTGAGAAAGCACACCAGGGACTTCATTTTCTTTCTCTGCTCTGACAGCCTGTTTGCTTACATCCTGCTCCTTGCTGCATCTCTGCTGCCCCATTGTTTCACCTCTGCTCGGCTCAGTTCATCCTCCCCTCCATTCTCTGGCCCTTTCCCACAAGGTTCTTAGCTCGCCTGTCCCACAGCAACCCCTTTCCCATCCTGCAGAAGCTGTGTGTCCATTTGGCACTGACACGGTCTTTGCCTCAATGACTTGTTTTGCATCTGCCATGTGTCCTACTTGCCCCCACTAACATTCATTTTGGGTACAGGTTCTGAACACCTCCAAGATCCCCACAGACTCATGTTTCCTACTGATCTCTTCCCCACCTTAAAGCACACAATATTCCACAAACTTGCTGTGCTATAAAGGGCCCAGATTTAGGGACCTTTCCTTGCTTAGTGCATTTGTAGCTGCTTCTCATCAAGCAAGGGGTTGATTATGAGATATTTGCAGTATCTGAGTTGGCCACAGTTGCTGAACCAAAGGAAGTACCTGCATTAACCAGGACCTATGCTGCTTATCTTGCTCTGAGCCAACATAAACAGGGCTAAACTGCACTAGAAATCAGCCATTGGCAGGTTGGAGCTGTATAACACGGCAAGGCAGCTGCACTACCCCGAATTTCCTCTTCTTTTGAAATACATAATAAAAATCTGAAGCAGGAAACGGGTTATCTGGTAAAATTTCAAATGGTGCTGTTACCTGGTATAACCTCAGAGCATGCTACAATTCATCATCTGCCTTCCAGTCCTTAAATCAGCCGAATTGTGATGAACTACTATACATTTTAATTCTCCGAGTAGATATCCACGTCATTATCTGTACGTTATTTCTCAAAAATGTCACTTTCGGCTTTCAGATAAGAGATGAAAAAACCACAGGTATTAATGTAAATTAAGGAGTAGGTTTACGATGAAATATACATGCATATATATGTCTTCCTTTACACATTTTCCAGATATATACTCACAAATGAAAAATTTCACTTCTGAACTAAATGTTCCTTCTGGTTCACTGGAACCACAACAGTACAAAGGGTCAAAGACGGTTCTTGAACTGTCTGATAAAAGACATCTCTTAATAAATGCTTAAACACTATAGATGTCAGAAGAATGCTACCATTAACTGGTTAGAAAAAATGGACTTCCATCAGCAGGGGAAAACAGTCCTTGGCCTTTCAAGTGCCAGCCTCATGAGGCTTAGATTTCTGAAACTTAGTTTGAATCCTGTGTGAGGGCATAAACAAGACCAGAAGATGTAAGAGGAGGTGTGGATGAGACTGAAGAGGCCCCGGGCTGTCCCTATAAAATGAGGTGCAATTTAACACATATCAGAGTGAAGAGTGTTGCAAGATGCCAGCTTAGTATTGAAACCACCTCAGCTTCAGTCATCTAAATGAGGCTTGAAAATCTAAGTATCCATCCAGTCTCTTCAAATGGTCAATAGAGACAGCAGATGCCTTAGGTGGGACCAAACCCACTGTAAAAGAGGAGGTGGGAAACGTGGAAAGAAACTCGCTGGATTGTGCTGCTGCAGCTGCTTCCTACTCTGCACCAGGCATAGCTCTCAGCAGGATGGCCAGGAATCCATCTGTGGGCTTGGCCTCGTACTTACCCATAGACCCCTTTTAGGTAGCAATGTAGATATGCTTGATGGACTCGGTAGAAGCAACACGTGGTCATTTTGGCCTGGGGAGTGGTGGTTCCTTAGAAGAAATGCTTGTACATTAAATCAAAACAAACCAAAACAAAACAACAACAACAAAACAAAATAATATAAAACAAACAACAACAAAACACAGAACACACACACAGAACATGCTAAGTAGTGGTGAAAACTGTAAAAGCGATGTCAAGAACAAAAGCAACCTCAGTAGGAAGGTTTATGGCTGGTCACCTGAAGGCTCTTGGTGGGGGTACCAGGTGAAATCGGTTGGTGGTTCCCACTGGGCTTGGCTGTAGGAGGGTGCGAGGGTTTGGTCCCCACAGCTCCAGCAGCAGTAGTCAGGGTTGCCCACCTTCTCCTCCCATCCTGCTCTTTGGAGATGTGCTGAGCAGGATCCAGCAAGGCAGAGGGCTGAGGAGCTCCCCCTTTCCTGCTGGACACTCATAACCAAGGGAGATAAGCAGGCTGAAAGCCAAAGAGGCTGCACGTGGCCTTTAGCTTCCCTGTTGGCATGCTTTTGGTGAATTTGACTTTTTGCCACCATGAAACACAGCTGAAAGAGCCTTCCAAGTCAGCAGCTGGGCTGCTGTCTGCTCAATTTGCTTGACAGAAAATCAAAAGGATTTTGAAAAAAAATGAAAATTTTCTTGTAGAGAATTGCCTTTTTGTGACAACAGAGTTGTTTTCCCACTAAAATAATTCCAGCTATCTTTGTGTTATTGGTGCAAGGTTGACATAATCAACTGAAGCAACAACTCCATTTGGGCTGAATCTCTCAAAGATGTAGAATTCTGGAGAGTCGTGACTGTCCAGGCTGGTTTGCTCCATTTTGCCTTTCACATCCATCACCATTTCCAATTGCACTTCCCTCCAGTGTGCTCTGGCAATGTCTTTATATGCCTTTCTGTCTCTGCCCCCTCCTTCAGTACAAACCCATTTGGCATTTCAGTCAGGATTTTACTATTCAACTGGACAGGCCTCCTCCTCCTTCTCCTCCACCTGCTCTTCCTCCTCCCCCCCTCCCCCCCCCCCGCCCCCCTCCTCCTCCTCCTCCTTCTCCTCCTGCTCCTACCTATGCCATGTACACTCCCTTGCATGTGGGAGTGGACTATTCTTGCACAATGCGCTGGTTGCTCAACCTTCTCTCCTGGGCAGCCTCCCATAGGATCCTGCCTTCCACTGCCTTGAAGAAGTTGAAGTTCACTCTCCTGAAATTCAGGAGTAGTTCCTTTCCTCAATTCCCTCAGGATCTTAAGATCTACCATATCGTGGTCACCAAGGGTGCCATCAGCCATCACATCCTTTATCAGTTCTTCATTGCCTGGGGTAGCTGAATTGGCAGAGCACCTCCTTAGTAGGCCTGTCCAGCAACTGTGTAAAAAATTGTTCTCAACACACCCCAGAAATCTCTTGGCTTGCCTGAGTCCCACCATGCTGCTCTTCCAGCAGATTATGGGGTGGGTAAAACCCCCTCGAGAACAAGGGCCTGAGATCAGGGATGTCACCTACTCCATTCTCTTGTGGCAACCCCCTTTGCTAATCCTGTGCCTTCAGCATAACAACAATATAGAAAAGAACAACTTGAGAATACATCTGAACAATACAATGTCAAACAATGTCTTCTGTCACCAGAAAGCAACTGGATACAGCCTCTAGTATGGAGGACCAATTCAAATAAAAGACTCTGCACACAGAAACAATGCATGTAAGACGTGAAGAGTCTGCAGATTAAAAAAAAAGATAATGATTTATTCTTGAGTGTACACTTCAGTTCTAATGAGATTTTGATTCCACTGACTATGACCTCAAGCCAGGTTGGCAAACACACAGAACCTGAATTTAATCAAGCCTTTCACTGTTTGCAAAGCAGCGAATGATATGCTTGGTAAGCAGAGTAGGCATATCTGTATGCTGATCTCTCCTCAATGTGCGGTGTGTGCCACATACAACTGGCCTGCGGCTACTTCTGCCAAAGTCTTCTGAATAAATGAACAGAGCATACCAATTTACAGAAATAAAGACAGCACATCAGACTTAAAATTTCTCTGTGTTCTTGGGGAAACATTAACTAATTCAGCTTTGAGTGACTGTAAAAAGAAAAATCCAGAGCAGAACAGTGTTAGATGGAGAAAGCTAAGGTGTTCTCCACAACTTGAAGCGATGCATCACTCAGATCACAGCTCAGAAAAGAATTGCAGCATGAATCTGGTCAAAACCATAGGGACCCTTGTTAGTTTTGGACCAACTTATGGCTTTATAGTATAATTCTCTTTTTCCAAACATATTTATTTCCGTATTGGTCTTCCTGAGAGAGATGTTATGGAATAGTGCCTTTATCTGGAAATGTAACAGAGTAACAACCGCCTTTCCATCACAGAGCTGTACAAGAAAAAGATAGAAGGGACAGTGCAGACACAGCAGATGAAGAGCAACATGGGATGTTGTACAGCTGAAGGTCAGAGATAGCCGAACCCTGACTGATTTCTCAAGATTTAGGAGTCTAAACATCTTTCAAAATAATTTATTTTGTTTTTCTCTACTTTGTCTACCTGTCTATTTTTTCAGCTCCTAACCACATAATTTACTCTTTCAGGTGTAAGACTTCTATCTCTGAATATTCTGCTTTACTGTTTACACTTACCCTGGTGGAGACTGGGACAGGACTCTGGTGCATACCAGTGCCTGTACATCACTGTAGGTTTTAGTGCCATATCTCCTGGCAGTGACATAAGGGAGGGCCAAGGCTCTCTCTGCCTTCTGATCTTCATACTGTACTCAGGTTATGCAGAATCACTGAATATTAAGTCTTTGAAAGGTTATGTTATTCAGGACTAAACACAACCCTTATCAAAGATGGATTAGAGAGGAATGTACACACTACCTAAGTCAGGTACAAATTACCGTTTTGCTTTTACATGGAAGCAGATCTATTGGTGCCTTATCTTCTTAAACGGCCTCTTCCTGGCCAGTTTGCTACCAGATGCTTCAAGAACTGCTTAGTTCATTGTTACAGTACACTGTAACTGTCCACTGTCTATTGTCAGGGGGACAGTTACCCACCCAGCTTTGGTTGGCAAACCTGTCCCAGAGGTTAACAGTGTGATATTACATGTAATCCATCTGGAAGTCATGCTGCTAAAACAGAGCTGCTCTTCTGTCCATACAGCTATGAAAACACTCGATTATTCTCATATTCCGTGGGTTCAAAACACAAAAAATATCAAGTGATACTCATCACCTACTTCTTCACAGGACTTATATGCAACCAGGGAGGTGCCACAGGCAACCTCAGGAACAGGTATCGCTCTGCACCCCACGCTACAGGAGCCTGGGTTGCTACAGTGGAAAACTGGCCATCTGCAGAGCCCTGGATGGACACATTCAGGATTTGAGGCCCTATGACTACCTCTTAAGAGACAGTGAAGGTAATACCCTAAAGTCACTTGTCACACAGTTAAGTGTGTATGTGCATTCCTATATGGCATTCACACATTACATGTTTCTGGAATTTAATAAACGTGGAGTTTAAGCAGTGCCCAAAAGATGGCACTGTTTATTTGTGCCTTTTTCATTCTTAATTGCATACCTTCTTCTAGGCTGGCATATTGTCTGACAAAATTAAGACAGGACTTATGTACCATATAGAGAAAAGAGGCACAAATCAAACCATTGCTGCAGCATGGCCTTTTCTGTAACCTTTAACGTGCAATATTTTAGTGGAAATGAGCGTATTGACACTGCTTAATATTATAACTGCATTGTAGTTGCCCTTTTATTTCCATCCCTTTTATTTTCACCTTAGATGATTCAATCACATACATTTCATTTAATATCTGGTCACTGAAGAATGTGCTTAAATTCCTTAAAATCAGAAGGAATTATTGACAAGAGATGGATCAGGACCAGGGTTCTGGCTTGAGGGTCCCTGAGAGTTAGCACAAACATCCCTACTTGTGCACTAATATGATGTGCTGAAAAAAGAAAATACTCCAAATAGCACGACAGCAAAATTGCAATGAATCAGTTGCCCACATTTCTGTTTGAACAGCCAAATCCCAAGTCCTACTTAACAGCTTGCTGCAGTCACAAAACTAGTGAGAATGTGGAAATAGAATTTACCCTGCAGCAATGAATTTAATGAAAGGTTTGCTGGTAACCATAGCAAATGACAACATTAATCCTCATATCAGCTGTCAGGTTTCTACAGGCCTTTAAAATGGGAAGGTGTGCCAGACAAGCAATAATAATGACAACAACAACAACAACAACAATGACCATAATGTCTTATTTTATTAAGTTAAAGCTCTTCGCAGTCTGAACACAGGAATTGCTTCACCCACCAGTGACATCCAGCCATTTCCAAGATAACAAAATTCAGGTATAAGAGTACGCAACAGACGGCTATGGTGGCTTTTGACTCCACATTTTCCCCACCTAGCTCTACATTATGTTACTTGTGGCTGCTGCACGGACTTGGAGGGTACTGACCAGCGGGGTTCTGATGAGAGGGACAAAATCCATTGCTGCTATCCCTTGCCAGAGCCTTACCCAGACATGGGACCTCCAGATGTGGATCTGAAAGTAGGCTCTAACGCTCAGGACTAAGACACCATGGTGTTTAAAATATATCACCTATGGAAGCAGTGTGTGATCACAGGGCTGGGTTGTGCCTTGAAGATCCCTTTGTGGGGATGGGTCTTGTTTTTCAGCATGTGGTGACCATTACGCTGTGCGTGGAGGTGGAGAGAATGAAGAAGCCAACCAGCCAGGCATGCAACAGAGAGAGGTGACTCTTAAAAAACAGCTTTCTCCCGACTGTGAGTGCCCGTTAGCAGCTGTGAGAGAAGGCAAATGGGGATTACGATTTGCCTGCTAAACTTCCTTCTAGCTCCAACTCAGCAGGGATAAGTGCAAGGCTGTCCTTCCCAGAGAAGGTTTCCTCACCACCAGGCAAAGAGTGGGAAACAACTGGCCTGATGAAAAGCAGGGTGATCATAGAATCATTAAGGTTGGAAAACACCTCCAAGATCATCTGGTCCAACCATCACCCTGCTATCAACGTCACCCAATACACCATGTCCAACCTTTCCTTGAACACACCCAGGGACGGTGACTCCACCACCTCCCTCTGCAACTTGTCCCAGTGCCTGACTGCTCCTTCTGAGAAGAAATGTCTCCTATACACTCAAGTCCCAGGCTTTTAGCTCCCATCTCTAGTGACCTGTGAACATGCTTTGACAGCACATAACTCAGTGAGCCCCAAAACACCAAATTTTGTGCTTGTAGTACTGACATTTTTTTCTGAGAATTTAGTCCAACATGGAGTTAAAGCAGTAAGTGGCCTATTGGTTGTTCCTTATCCAATTTATTCTTGCTCTTAGATGCTTGTTTACTGTTTGGGGAAAAAAGAAATGTTGGCTTTTTTTTGGTGGTGGAGTAGGATTTGTTTGTTAAAATGACAGTTTCAAGAATCAGATGGGTATCTGGAAATGAAATCTTTTTATTTTTTCTTTTTTGGCTCTGTACATTTTCATTGGCAATAATAAAGCATCAGAAATCAAAATTTAGCTGGCAATTTTGATGATGCTGCAAGAAGTAGATATAACTTGCTGTTCAGCTATATTGGCTCTGCAGTGCTGAAAGCAGTAAACATTTGATTGTGTCAGTAAACCGAGCTGATAGATCTTGGAAGATACATACGGGCAAATTTTCAAAGTAATACACAGAGCTGGAGCCACAAGAATCAGTACTAACGGGAAGTGAAAGATGGTACTGAAAACTTCAGCCACAGAGAGCAGACCTGTGCAAGTGTGTGGTGGCATTTTAAAATCACCCGTATCACCACAGTTTAAGAAGCTGTGTTTCTTGGAATTATTTTTGTTTAAGGGGTAATGTAGCTAGGTTGCTGTGAGCAGGATGTGCAGAGTTGGCGGCTGCTCTGGCACTGCTCCCGTCCCCATGCTTGCAAAGGAGGTAAATCTCCCTCCCGAGGGGCAGCAAACCTGGGTGCTCAGCGTGAGGAAAACCACTGGGGGTCGCTGATTTTGGAGTTATGTGCCTGCACGGGCAGCCAGGCACACTGGTGATGGGTAGCAGCTGAGGAAAAACAAGAAGCAAGCCCTAGGAGCTGGCATCTGTCTGCCCCCACCCCTGCAGCAGGGCACCCTCTGCCCTCCCAGCTGCCACCTTCTCTTCCCCAAGGCTCAGTTATTGCCACTCTGCCTTTAACAGGGCTGGAGAAAAGGGGTGAACATTGGTGGGGGGAAGTTTTTGACCTTGCTGTTTCACAACAAGCACTTTGATTCCTGTTTAAATACCCCCAGCTGAGGAGCGCTCTTGCTTGACAGACTAAATTACATTTAAACACAGAATCTCAGCTTGGTCTCTTTTCCTCACTCAGCTGATAAAGGCACAGAGTGCAAACAGCTTGATATATATTAGCTGAATCTATGCTAAAATCTTGTCTAAGACATTGCCAAACCAGAGAGGAGTGTTGGTTTGCCCTGGGATAGGTTTGCTACATAGGCTGGACAGGGGAGCATGGCCAGCGGATGAAGTTGAGGCAGGGCTGGTGTGTGGTTTGCCACATGCTGTCAATTTTTACTGGTCATTGCCTTCTTTTAGAGTATGTGCTTCAGTGACTCACCTTGTAAATCAGCTGTGGTCCTAAATTGCTTTCTGATGAAATCCAACTTTTTTTTTTTTTTTTTTTTTTTTTCAGGTTACCACACCACAGAGGCATATAGGGTGCCCTCTGTTAAATCTATGCTGCACTTGTACACAAGTCTTCTCTGTTTCTTTCTTTCATGGCTATTTTTTTTTCTTTTCTGTTGATACCAGATACTGAAAGGATTCATTGTTTCGTGCTACATCTACCCCCTCAAAGTAAATAATGGTACTCAGTGCTGCTGAGCTCAAGCCAGATAGCATAACCATTTCCTCCTGCAACCATTCTTTCTCAGCCAAGGGAAGAGCAAGACATAAGACCTGCATCAAGACTTCCACCAACGTCCTAGTAGCTGTCTGGTGGTAAAAAAATTGCAGAGCTCCCTCCTCAGACCCCAACCCTGCTGGGGAAATTAATCTCATGAAAATGCATCCAATTTTCACACACCAGGGCATCAGACATCTGAAAATTGCTGCTAAATCTGGATTACAAAGAAAAAAAGAAAAAAAAATAGAGGCATTAGACTGTTCTCTCTCACTCTTAGCTATTTAACTAATATTTAACACTTTAATCCTCCTGAATCATTTTTTTTTCTCTATTTTTGCTATAATCCCTTAATATAGTCTGCAGTGTTTATAATCATTCTCCTTTCTCACAATTTTAGGTTCCCAGTTTAAGCTGCTTTCTTTACCTTAATTACTTGGCTAACTGTAATCTGTCAGAAATCACAGATGCACGAGAGGGCAAGCCCTTATGATGAGGCTGTCTTCTTGCCAAAGGAAAGCTGCTCACTGCAGTCTATTTTGTTAAGTTTTATTCAGCAATTGAGGCTTAAATGCCTAAAGTCAGGAAGCTTCTACCGTTTCCTTTGAAATACTAAGCTGCAATAGAATAGAAGTCGGTGGTAGGAAAATTTTCTCTGAAAATTTGCAAGTTTGGTGTAGTGTACCTTCAGTGCATTTAATTATTAGCGGGTAGTCCCAGCTGTGTGTCTCAGGTGCTTAATCGGAGAGCCTTCCCCAACACCAGTAAGAACTCTTGTGTTCATATTGTCTTGTCTCTCAGCCGAACAGCTGAGACAACAAAGCACCCCAGGAACAGATCATCATCCTTTTGCAAACATAGACACAGACAGGAAAAGTGACAGCAGCCAGCAGAATGGTGGTGACGCTGCTGATCAGATCTGCTGGCTCAGTCCATCATAGCTGGGGCTGATCCTCCTAGGTGATGTAGTCCCTGATTTGTGAGAGCTTTGGTGAATACTCAGTGGCATAAGGAGCAAGAACCCCGCTGTGTGCCAGCATGAGACACTATCTTCAACATCTGCAGGGTGAGCATTAGTTGTTTTGTTTACTGGCTTCCTTTAGATGATGCTTTGGACGGTCTTCATGGGATGCAGCTGTGCCTGTCATTACAAAGTCCTGGGCAGGAGTAGGCAGCACATTTCTGTAAAAATAGAACAGAAATGAGCCTAATAAGCACAAAATACCTCCTGGAGCAAATAGCTCACAGAAGTTTCCATTCCAAAATAATATTTAGAAGTAACTGGAGATCATTTCCTATAATGTTCATCACCTTTTCTGGTGCTCAGAATGACTCAGAACCAGCTGCAAGATTTCTGTAGTCCTGGAAACACTTGAAAATGTGTGCTTTGCAACAGCAGCCACTACGCAGTTACAGAATGACTTGTATCTTCTCGACATCTCTTTCTGTGATCCAGCCTTTATGGCTCAGAACGTATTTGCTGCCAAGGACTTGGAGTTTGACCATCCAGCCTGTGTAGAGCTCCTGTTCATGTGCTTTTAATATAGTCTCTAACACTCATGTTCAGATCTGAAAAGGCACTTGGGTACCTCAGATACTACCTAGGTGGAACGAAGGCACAAGGAATGTACCCAACCCCTCTGCAGAATTAAGTGTATGCATTTTTGCCTGGCCATAAAAGTCCTGCTAAAGTCCATTTTCAGGGCTGCTACCATCTCAGATCAGTGTAAGATTAGTCTGATGTCCCTGTGGGATCCATAAGGCATCTCTCTACCTAAAACCATGAGCAGTCAGGTTTAGTAGGTTTGTTCTTAGCAAACCTAATTAATGCTTGGCATGAACTCATGGGGCATTGGTCTCAGTTTGAAGCAGAGTAAAACCTCTGCTAAATTTTCATTTATTGAACTCACAGAATGCTGAGCCATCAAAGCTGATTTTGTTCAGAAGAAAGAGAAGAAGACACCCACCTTCTGTAAAATAGTTGGTGGCTGGAATATTCACCGAGGTGGTAAAATCAAATTTCTAGAGTCCAAGGCTGAAAAGGGGGTACATGTTCTTCTCCAATCCAGGCTACTATGGGAGGTTCTTTGTTGGGAGGAAAAATGGAGGAGGATGAAAACTGGATCATTTTACAGCTGACACAAAAAGGTTTGTGAGACTGGAGGGAACCCTTGCAAAATCGTCTTATGATAAGGGCATTCACAAGCGTTTCTTTCCCTGTTCCCACAATGGTTTACTATTTTTAAGACTTTCTAACATAAAATTAACACCCAGGAACATGGGTGTTCCCTTAGCAAGAGAACTCCATCAGCCTTAGGCTTTAGAGTAATTTTCAGTCCATGAATCTGCCATTCTTGACAGGGTGGTGGTAGAGTTTCAAGAAACGAAGAGCAATGCTGTCAGCACGGTGGGTATGGGCTCTCCCTGCAGCCTGTGTGAACTGCTGTCGGATGCAATTCCTTGGTCTGTAATCCTCTCAGTGCACTGTGTGATGCTCCAGGCACATCTTTCGTGTGCGATGAAGTGCAGCACAGAGGCACAGAGACGTGGCTGACAGAGCAAGAGATGGTGCCAGCCCAGTGCTATGCCTGGCTGAGAGGGAGCATGGATGCACATTAATGCGCCAGGTAACACCCCAGCTAACTGGGGCCCTCTAGCAGCTCCACACTGCACCATCAATGGCTGTTTTACGTTTGTATCTTCCATGTATCTATTTAGGAGTCAGCTATTGCATGGTATACCCTCCTCTGATATCTTTAGTAGATGCACTACTTCCTTTTGGGCCTGTTTCTGCTCATTTGTAGATGCCTTAATTCCTATGAACTCCAGAGAGAACAGAGAAACCCCACACTTCATTAGCCAATGTTTGTACAATGCCTTGAAAATGTAAAATACTGCACAAATGATGAGTGCTATTTACTTCAGAGCTAATTTGTTAACCTTTCCTTCATTTGGGGACCCTTTGTTTTCAGCTGTTCATTTGCTTAATTGCCTATCAAGCTTCCAATGAAACATGCCTACAAACACATTAATTGTACCATGACCCAGGAAGAAAATATTGCAGATAACATTACTCACCCACCCATCACAAAGCCATGTTCTGTATCCCTCTCTCCACCTAGCCACCTCCGTCCTCACTTCTCCCCTCCATCTCCCCTGCGTAAAACTGATACAACCACTGAAATCCCAGATTTACAGTGAGCCTAATAATACTTTCTCCTCTCATGAGTTAATCTTCTACCTACTCATTACTTGGCTGCTTGGCGCTTTTTATAATTATCTCTGTAACACCCTTGAAAATGCTTTTGCCTCATTTAGAGCATGCTGTAAATGATACGATTTTGATAAATTAAGCAATGATCAGAAAAGATTTTCAATATTCTGTAGTTTTCCATTAAGTTACAGTTATAGTGACACAATTTGCTCTGCCACACTTCACACTGAGTTAGCCTTGTTTTCATTAAAAACATAATTATTTAGAGATTTATAACTCATCCATAGAAATTTGCTCTGAGTGAAGCTTGACAATGCTTTTAGCTCAGAAGTAACCTTTTTAAGAAAGAAGATTAATTTGTTTTGTTTTGTGATTTTTAAAGTAAATTCCACCTGTTTCAAGCTTTATGTGTTCCTACAACTCAAAATAGCCTCAATTTAAGAAATATGCTATTAGTTACGATAACAGTAATTGCTATTATTACAACTTCTACTTATAAATAATAAGAAAATAGCATTAAGGGGTGTAGTCAAGAATAAACCAAGATATTTACTCAGAACAGTGTACAACCCCCCACATTCAGTAGGTGAATAAGATTAATTGTTCCTACTGCACAATGCTTCACTATGGAATATTGCTAGAAGCATAGAATCGTAGAATTATGGGATGATAGAAACATCTGTGTTGGAAAGTACCAACAAGATCATTAAGTCCAACCATCAATATGACCTACCAAACCCCATCACCAAACCATGTCCCTCAGTGTCATATCTGCACGTCTCTTAAATACCTCCAGGGATGGGGACTCCACTTCCCTGAGCAGCCTGTCCCAATGCTGACACATTATGAAAGCCAAGACTATAAATGCCAGTCCTGAACATGCAGGGTGTGAGTATATTTGGTGATCATGAATGGGATTATCAGTAGTCTCTTCTGTCTGTTACTTTGTAGAGTCTCTGGTTCAAAGGGCTTTATAGACTTCCTTCATGTATGGCCTCAAGGTGCTCCTGAAGGTCCAGTGACAGCATCCTAGATCCTACTAGGCTCAGGTAATGTTGAGATGATGATACCAAATGTTAACAGCCTTACAGGACAATGCATTGACTTTGCAAAATCTTCTGACTGCTCCCAAATCTCTTGGGAGAACTTGCTCAAATTCAGGGGATCTGAGTGGGAGACAGCTTAGGAAAGTCAAAGTTTTCTTTCTGGTCTGTTTCCTTGCCTCACCTATTTTGCCCCAAAGTAATGTCCCAGTGTTTCCTATTAGTTTGTTGACTGTAGTTTCAGCTCCTGCCATACTTAATATTATGTGTGCAGCAGACTCACAGTGCATTTGTTTGAGGACACACATTCAGCCAATTTGCGTTCACAAATATGAGTTTTGTGTTCCTACTTGGGTGGGTAAAACCATTTGTGCATGACAAAATTAGACCACTAATTATAGAGACTATCTTAAAACTGCCAGAAAATTTGGTACAAAGCACGTATTCCGTAGGCAAAAAGCTGTTTGCACTCTGTTAGTTTGCAACATGCAACCTGCAGGAGAAAACTGATCCTGCACAACTTAAGACATTACTACTTTATTATATCCAGTATAAAATATAGGAGCTGCATTTTCACCATCTACCATGTTCCCAGGTCTAGAGGAACAGAAATAAAAAAGAATTAACATTTTGCATAGATGCAGTGACTAATCCTGAGTGTTGTGTCTTTATGTTCCTAATAAACTATTGTCAGCTTTTTGGGTTGGAGTGGCTGAAAAACAACCTTGTCAACAGAAATTGAGGAACTAGTTATCTTAGCGAATAATGGAACGATCTTGCCTCTGTCTATGTAGCTGATTAATGCTACCCAAGTGGAATGGACCTGGTGAATTTGAGGATAAGTAACACTTGAGAGTGAAATTTCAGTAATGAACCTTTTAGAAATGGCAGTTCGCTAGGAAGTTTGTTCTACGTACATGTGTGATATAAAAGAAACACTCATAGCGTTGGGATATAAACTTCATTTCACTGCTATATAAACAGTAGTAAAGCAGCTTTTTCTGAAATCAGGACAAGGAGTAGATTGCTTTTAAGTAGTGTTTGGGATTGATGCTAGGGAAGAGAAATACCCAAATGAAAATTATTGATGTAATAAAAAGAAATTCAGATATTTTTCTCTGTCTCAGCCTATTTTTCAGGCAAAGTTGGAAGGCAAGATTCTCTGAGGGAGTGAACAATAATTGTTTGGGTATTTGGGTTCAGTTTTCAAATGGGCATTTTCTGGCTCTACCTGTGTTTCCACTGAAGTCAATGCTTTTACCGAATACGACTGACTTAACAACAATACTTTTGCAATGTTGAATTCACTTGCAAATACCACTTTTCAGGAGTGGAAATTCAGTTTTTTGAAGGTGTGTAGGAATTAATTCTCCCTAATCCCCTGCATATTACTGAGGATCTGAACCTACATGTCTGCACATGCAAATCATGCATCACAAGCAATGTGACATCTGAAACAAGGGAGTAATGCTTGCCTGTTTCCAAGGGCCATCTCAAGGGGATAAAAGTCTGCAACACCTCAAGTAGGCAAGTATAAGGAAGCTGTCTGAATATGACTCCAGCAGCCCAATTCCTAGGGTCAATAAAAATACCCTAAAGTCACAGGGAAGTGACATTGGACATTGTAGCAACAAGGAAAGTGATGAAGAAATAAAACAAATTAGCTTCTTTCAGTTATGTTTAAGATTTTCAAGTTAATTTAAATAGAGACATCCAGGAGTCACAGCTGTTTTCCAAAACTGGATCTGCACTGTTTTGGTGAACCTGTAGGACTTCGGCAATGGCATTAGTAACAAATCTAGCCTATGGGCTTTGTAAGGGAGTGACTCAACTCTTGAAAGAAAATCGAAGAGAGAAGAACACAGAGAAGCCAATCACCTTTGTCTTGGGAAGACAGCATTGGAAATGTAAACCACTGCAAGGCAAATGCTGTAATTAAGATAGATGCACAGCTGTGCTCCATTTCTGCAGGCAGGGACAAGAAGGGACCAGAGGATTCCTCAAAACACCCACACTTTTCATGCAATATAAATCAGCAAAGCTTAAGATGTGAGATTCCTCTTGCTAAACTTTTCCCTCCCATGAACCTTTGGTCAGTACTAAAGCATAGCTGCTTCTTATAGCAGGGTGGCCTGATTGCCCAGGCAGTCTTTTTCTCTCTGAGATCTCACAGTCACAGACAGGAAAGGATTACATATTTAGAAGCTGCTGTGAGTCTTTTTAACGTGTGTAAATCCATCTGTGGATACACTGTGTTCTCCATACATACCAACAAGGGCTCATGTGCGGGAATTTCCATAGTTTTATTCCCAACAGCATTTTTTACGAAGACAAAATGAGACTATTGCAGAATCCCTGAATCCCCCTGCTAGACCAGCTGCTTCAAGCACATACAAGAGGGCAAGAGCACTTTTGGCATCTTCTTTCCCCATGATGGGACCTATGCAGGTCATATGAACAACGATGTGCCTAGCTCTTCACGTCACAGGAGGGGGCAGCACAGCTGGGTGGGCTGCTGTCCTCTGGGGATGGTGGGTGCCAGCAGAAGCAAGAGACACCCTTCTCCAGCCTACTTTAGCTCTCTTTGCTCTTCCAAGCAAAAGAAAAAAAAATTCCTCTCAGGCCACACACCAGTCAGGGGCAGCTCTGCTTACCTCCATACCCAAGAGGGAGATGGCAGTGGAAGGACTAATGCGTCTGGGAGACAGAGCAGTAGAATTGAAGGAGGCTTTCATATATTTATTTATTTATTTTCTGAGTAGGCAGGAAATTGATTTTACTTTTATTTTTTAAAATTTGTTTCATTTGTTGATCTGGATCAGGGAGCAGGGGAAAGTATATTACCGAGCAGATGTTGCATGATTTGCTGACAAAGGAGAATGTCTTCTGATGGAGCCCTAGTTAAAAATTTGGCAGCAAATTGCTTATTAGATGAGAAATGAGATGCTTCAGATGGAAGGCAAAACACCTTGTCGTATTTATCTGAACTGTTAAAATACAGATCAATGACTGTGTAGCTAAGCCATACTGTGTGGCTGATCACATTTTGTTCCAGGGAGGGAAGATATTCCTTGTTATGGAAGAATTGTCTCAAGGACTGTATGACAATCTTTGAACAAATGGGACCTACATAGGATATCCTTGGAGCACATGCCTTGCAATGACTGTCATGGAATGAACTCCCTTGGGGTGAATATGCAACACCATGCAAGGAGATGGGGCATCATGTTCACATGCCACTCAGGACTTGTGATCATACCACTACTGGGTAGGATTGTCATCTGGGTATGGCTTAGTGCCCCTTCACACAACCTGGCAGGACAGATTTCAGCAGAATTAGTTGAAAAAGAAAAAGAGAAAAAAAAAAGGAAGAAAAAAAGGAAAAGGAAAAGAAAAAGGAAAAGGAAAAGGAAAAGAAAAAGAAAAAGAAAAAGAAAAAGAAAAAGAAAAAGAAAAAGAAAAAGAAAAAGAAAAAAAAAGAAAAACAGAAAAAGGAAGGAAGGAAGGAAGGAAGGAAGGAAGGAAGGAAGGAAGGAAGGAAGGAAGGAAAATGTATGAGAGGTTTTGAAGGGGATCACAGCCTCAGCTAGCAGTAACCAAGGAAGGTATTGCTCTGTTAATTTATCATGGCAGTCTGAAAGTTGAAACAGCCAAGTTGGGATAATTCTATCATTAAAATGTAGCATAATTATCATTGATAACAATTAGTATGATACATAAAATTCAAATAACTAAATGAGATAGTAAGTACCTTATCTTTTCTTCATCAGTCTGTTTCCATTATTTTGGCTGTTACTTTCAAGGATTTAGCTGTTTATTCTATCAAAAGCCTTACCATATAGGAGGCAATTTGGCATGATTTTAGAAGGGTAGACGTTTCAGTTTTATAAAGTTTTTTATAAACCTTAGTGAAAGAGGACCTTGAAGAAGGCTATTATATTAACAATGCGTTGTAGGTAAATAATTGTCAGGGTGCAGCAGTGGAGCTCCCTAGGGCTTGGCAATATGGGGGCTCCCCATGGGGTCACCAGGGCAGGGCTTGGCACCCAGGGCCCACCCCACTACCCAAGTCAGGATCAGTGCAGCTGGGAGAATTGTTTCAGTGCCAGAGACCAACGAATGGGCTGAGTCCTGGTTGTGGGCCCATGGGCAGGCCTGGTTGGGCAGGGTCATGGCTGGGCAGGGCAGGGCTGTGGGGAGCTGAAGCCTGGCCAGCCCTGCTGAAGCCTGGCTGGGGCATGGGCTGGTGGCCCTGGGGCTGACATGGGGGTCTTGGGCCTGGGAAGGGTGCAGGGGACCCCGGGGGATGGGAAGGAACAGTCAGTGCTGGTGGTGTCCTCAGGGCCCTGGATGTGATTTAAAGCAGGCTGTAAGCGAGAGCAGTAATAGAAAAATATAGTAATTCTTGTATCTCTTCCAGACACTTCCCACATACGTACTTTATTGTTGCATATGTAAACATTTGCCAGAGAAGCAGAAATGTCATTACATTAAAGGCTATTTTGGGCCATGCCTGCCACAGAGAGGCCATTCAACCAATACAACTGGAAGAAACCAGATGAAAGTGTAGAGCAGCCTTATATGTTGTTTAGCCAAACTACACGCTTGTGTTTAGTCCTTTTGACATGTCCTACAAATCTTTCCCTCCAGACTAGTCATCATGCTGCTACTTTTTGCTTGGATGCTCACTTACTGTTGACGTTTCTGGCAGTGATATACATGGCAATGACGTCTATGGTCCAAATGACATCTTGTGGTCTTCACAAGAGAAGTTCATTAAGTGTGAAGGAAAGCTTAAGAGACGCCTTACTAGTGACTGCTTGTCAGCTGTAGCTTGATAGAAGTGCCTTGCCCACCACTTCCACCTGACTAGGTTGCTTCCTGGTGAGTGGTAATATAACGCTGAACTGGATTTCTGTTTGCAAAACATGACATCATATACTAAATTCACACCCATAACATCATATACTGTATGCATGTATATTTTCAAAAATGGAATGGGGAGCTGCTTCACAAAATCTCCTCAGTCCAGCAGCTGAAGAAGTGGTAAGGTACAGGGTTGGAAGATAAAACTAAGCAAATTTAAGGAGGTAACAAACAACTTAGGAAGGCTTCTGGTGAATTCATGATTGGATTTTTTGGGGTTGAAGATAGGATTTTTTTTTTCCTAAAACTTATATTTTAGTTCAAAGAAAAAATGAAGCTGTCATGCACAACACAAGGGAAAGACTGGGATGCCATCCGGAATGAATACAAGGAAGTGGAAATGGAGAAATAGAAACAGAATGGTCTTTGAAAGTACAGAGGCAAAGGTCACCACTTCAGTACTAATAGCAGCAATTTCTGGTGTCAACTGGAATCTCATCAGTTAGAAATGAAGAAAATATGACTGTATGAAGCCCTGAGCAGTCTGGAGTGCTCTAATAGCTGAAATAATAGTTCAAAGTAGACTCTACTTTGCACAGGAGATTGGACAAAAGATCTTCTAGGGTCCCTCCAACCTGAATGATTCTGTAATTTGTACAATTCTATGATTCTGTGAAAGAAAAGACCGTGAAGTGTTAACCAGTTAGGTGGTATACAATGCAGGGGCAGATTCAGACACCTAAATTAAATCTAAGCATCTGAAATGTATGTGCCTCAGTGTGAGCTGGATTGCTAAGCCCCTAATAGTCAACACAAATCAAGTCATTATAGAAAGTTGAGTCTGCAGAGGCTCATTTAAGGATGAGATGAATAGCTGTCTAGGTGCTATTGACTGTAATATAGGTGCACAAACCTACAGAC